>NC_092873.1:109857710-110155210 GCF_028372415.1 Notamacropus eugenii | reverse complement strand
CTAATCACGTGTCAGTCTTCTAAGACATCCACCCCTAAATTTGGCCTCAGCAGATTTGGGGAACTATTTAGTTATGTAGATTTTCTTGTGTAGTTCATCTTGGTGTCTGTAAGCAGTGCAATTGTAACTAGTGTGGGGTGGCTACCACTTTGCCCTAGGGTGCTAAAATTTAGAGAGATGACAGAAGTTGTATGCTCTTTCAGCAAGCAGAAACAACTGAGTTTAGAACCTAGCTAGTAAGGATAATTAATAAAACCAGGAAGCTACCAAATAGTTTTTCTTTTCCCCTTTATACCCTTTACTACAAACTGGACAGCCCTACCCAGGTGACGCTGCCCCCTCACCCCAAGTTAGACTCCACCCTGCTCTTTTCCTAGCAATGGTTTCAAGTTGTTCTGCAGTCTCTGTGTCCATAGGGCCCTGTGTCCTCTGACCTCTCTCCCTTAGGTGAGTTTGAGGGAATTCTCCTTGTGTTTACCCTAGGCATTAGAATTCATCAACCAACAAGCATTTATCAAATGCTAATTAATTATATATGGTGCATCATGGGAGCACTGGGGTTACAAATTAATGGAAAGAAGGAATCAAGCATTTATTAAGCCCCTACTATGTGATAAGCACTGTGAAGAGCTTTACAAACATCTCATTTGATCATGACAATAGCCCTGTGTTTCAGTTGTTGTTAACTTGTTTCGGTTGTGTCCAACTCCTTGTGACCCCATATGGGGTTCTCTTGGCAAAGAAACTGGAGTGTTTTGCCATTTCCTTCTTCAGCTCATTTTACAGATGAGGAAACTGAGGCAAGCAGGGTTAAGTGACTTGTCCAGGGTCATATAACTAGTAAGTGTCTGAGGCTAGATGTAAACTTGCAAAGATGAGTGTTCCTGACTCCAGGCCTAGTGCTCTATCCACTGTGACACTTAGCTGTCTTACTATTTCAATATACATCTATCCCTTCTACATCAAGACTTTCCCTATCATAGTTTTGAAAAATCATGAGTCTGAATAAGAAATGAAACGGGTTTGGGGGGAGCTTTGAGGAAGCTTCAGACAAAACATGAAGGCCAACAGAAGACACAGAAAAAGTTTAGAAATACACATGTGCATAAAATATGTGTATAGTATTGTATAATATCAATATATTTATAGTTTAATACCATGATAATTCAGATTTCTTCTCTGGTACTAAGGGAGGACCAAAAAATTTTACATGGATTTTCCAGATTAGTGGAGTGCCATTCCCCTAACCCCTAGGATGTGGAAGGGATAACTGTAATTAGTAGTAATGTTATAAAGACAGGCTCATCACCATCAGATCACTGGGGCTGGAAAGGATTTCTAGCCCAATCCCCTCTTTTCACAGATGAGAAAACTGAAGTCCAGGAAGATCAAAGCACTTGCCCAGGGCCATATAGGTAGTGTTGAGACAGACTGACCCATGTTGTCTGATTCAGGGAACCAGTGTGCTTTTCACTGTACATGTTAGAGTCATCCTCCTATGAACCTAGTACCCATTTTCTCATTTTCATACCCTTCTACCTTATCATATGGGGCGGGGTACTGAGGCAGGGTTCACATCCAGGTGCACATGGTATTTTCATGACCAGCAGAGAGGACACAGAGCTGATCATTGAACTTAGCAAAATCTTTTTGGTGTGGTTGTTTTGTAGCCAAGCCCTGTGTCCTTGGATTCAATGGCTACCCACCAAATGAGGCTTTAGCATGTGAGTAATGCAGGGTGTATGTCAGAGCTTTGGTTAGTCATACATCTGGGCTCTCAGAGCTTTATAGTGACATTAAGTATGATGGGAGCTGATGTAATCATGCCAGGCTGTGTCAATCCAAGAAAAATGACTAGTGTTATATTCAGCTTTCTTCATCCAGAGGCTATGTTTTATAAAGAGGGTGGGAGGGGGATAAGGCATTGATGACAATGGCTCTGTCTGTCCTTCGATGCTCTAATGAGTCTGTAATCTTATAGATGAGGATGCCCTTGCTAACAATGGGGATCACAACCCATCCTAGGTCACCCTTGGTGTGATATAATCATCCTCCTAGAAGTTTGCCACTGAGGGGGTCCAACCAGCACGTAGGGAGCCTTCTTTATGTTCTCTTGATTTTTTTTTGTATTTCTTTTTTTTAAATTAATTTATTAGACTTTTAACATTCATTTTCACAAAACTTTGGGTTCCAAATTTTCTCCCCATTTGTCTCCTTCCCCCACCCCAAAACACTGAGCATTCTAATTGCCCCTATCACCAGTCTGCCCTCTCTTCTATCATCCCTCCCTTCCCTTGTCCCCATCTTCTCTTTTGTCCTGTAGGGCCAGATAACTTTCTATACCCCTTTACCTATATTTCTTATTTCCTAGTAGGAAGAACAGTATTCGACAGTTGTCCCTAAAACTTTGAGTTCCAACTTCTCTTCATCCCTCCCTCCCCACCCATTCCCTTTGGAAGGCAAGCAATTCAATATAGGCCATATCTGTGTAGTTTTGCAAATGACTTCCATAATAGTCATGTTGTGTAAGACTAATTATATTTCCCTCCATCCTATCCTGCCCCCCATTGCTTCTATTCTCTCTTTGGATCCTGTCCCTCCCCAAGAGTGTTGACTTCAAATTGCTCTCTCCTCCCATTGCCCTCCATTCCCTCATCCCCCCCACCCTGCTTATCCCCTTCTCCCCCACTTTCCTGTATTGTAAGATAGGTTTTCATACCAAAATGAGTGTGCATTGTATTCCTTCCTTTAGTGGAATGTGATGAGAGTAAACTTCATGTTTTTCTCTCACCTCCCCTCTTTTTCCCTCCACTAAAAAGTCTTATGCTTGCCTCTTTTATGAGAGATAATTTGCCCCATTCCATTTCTCCCTTTCTCCTCCCAATATAGTTCTCTCTCACCCCTTAATTTCATTTTTTTAAGATATGATCCCATCCTATTCAATTCACTCTGTGCTCTCTGTCTCTATGTGTGTGTGTGTGTGCGCGTGTGTGTGTGTGTAATCCCACCAACTACCCAGATACTGAAAAGTTTCAAGAGTTACAAATATTGTCTTTCCATGTAGGAATGTAAACAGTTCAACTTTAGTAAGTCCCTTATGACTTCTCTTTGCTGTTCACCTTTTCATGCTTCTCTTCATTCTTGTGTTTGAAAGTCAAATTTTCTTTTCAGCTCTGGTCTTTTCATCAAGAATGCTTGAAAGTCCCCAGTTTCATTGAAAGACCATTGTTTTCCCCTGAAGTATTATACTCAGTTTTGCTGGGTAGGTGATTCTTGGTTTCAGTCCTAGTTCCTTTGACTTCTGGAATATCCTATTTCACACCCTTTGATCCCTTAATGTAGAAGCTGCTAGATCTTGTGTTATCCTGATTGTATTTCCACAGTACTTGAATTGTTTCTTTCTAGCAGCTTGCAATATTTTCTCCTTGACCGGGGAACTCTGGAATGGCCACAATGTTCCTAGGAGTTTCTCTCTTTGGATCTCTTTCAGATGGTGATTGGTGGATACTTTGAATACTTATTTTGCCCTCTGGTTCTAGAATCTCAGGGCAGTTTTCCTTGATAATTTCATGAAAGATGATGTCTAGGCTCTTTTTTTGATCATGGCTTTCAGGGAGTCCCATAATTTTTAAATTGTCTCTCCTGGATCTATTTTCCAGGTCAGTTGTTTTTCCCATGAGATATTTCACATTATCTTCCATTTTTTCATGCTTTTGCTTTTGTTTTGTGATTTCTTTGTTTCTCATAAAGTCATTCGCCTCCATCTGTTCCATTCTAATTTTGAAAGAACTATTTTCTTCAGTGAGCTTTTGAACCTCCTGTTCCATTTGGTTAATTCTGCTTTTGAAAGCATTCTTCTCCTCATTGGCTTTTTGAACCTCTTTTGCCAGTTGAGTTAGCCTATTTTTCAAGGTGTTATTTTCTTCAGCATTTTTTTGGGTCTTCTTTAGCAAGGTGTTGACCTGCTTCTCATGCTTTTCTTTCATCTCTCTCATTTCTCTTCCCAGTTTTTCCTCCACCTCTCTTACTTGATTTTCAAAATCCTTTTTGAGCTCTTCCATGGCCTGAGCCCATGGTATATTTATTTTGGATGTGTGGGATACAGAAGCCTTAACTTCTGGGTCTTTCTCTGATGGTAAGCATTGTTCTTCCTCATCAGAAAGGAAGGGAGGAATTATCTGTTCACCAAGAAAGTAATCTTCTATAGTCTTATTTTTTTTCCCATTTCTGGGCATTTTCTCAGCCAGTGACTTGACTTCTGAGTTTTCTTTCCACCCCCACCTCACCTCCAGATCCACCCAGCCAGCACTTGGGGTCTGAGATTCAAATGCTGCTTCCCAGCCTCAGGGCTTTCGGAGGGAATGGGCTGCTATTCAGTGTGAGATTAAGTTTAGGTGCTCAGGTGGGGGCAGGGCCACCACTCGGGGCTCAGTTCCCTCAGGGGGTTTATGCAGAGACTTTCAACAATGGATCTGGGCTCCTGCCTGCTTGGGGAGCCCCTGTCTGCTACAGCCCCCGCTGCTGCCTCCCTAAGGGGCCTGAGTTACGGGGACACCCCACTGCCCTCTCAACCAGCCAAAGAGACCCTCTCACCGACCCTTGTCACCTGTGGGTGGAGGGACCTGCGCAGCTGCTGCTTCTCTCGATGCCAATAGGCCAAGGCAGGGCTGGGCTCCTCTCTGGGTTCGGGGCGCAACAGACCTTTCGAGTCAGGTTTTCAGGTCTCTCTGGAACAGAAATCTCATCCACTCTGTTGTTCTATGGCTTCTGCTGCTCCTGAATTTGTTGGGAGTTCTTCTTTACAGATATTTTATGGGCTGTGGGTTCGGAGCTAACATATGTGTGTCTTTCTATTCTGCCATCTTGGCTCCTCCCGTTCTCTTGATTTTTTGAAGATAGGGGATGGGGATTGGTTTCTGGTTCCTCTGGATAAGGAAAATCCCTGTCTGTGTCCTTGAACAAGACACTCTATTTCCCAGATGGGGGCATTTTCACTCTGTGCCTGGAATATTCTCCCTCGTCCATGCCTCTTGACTTCCCTGGTTTCTTTTAAATTTCAGCAAAAATGATACCTTCTGTAAGAAGGCTTTCCTGATCCTCCTTGATGCTCATGCTTTCCTTTTCTTAAATATCTCCAATTCATTTTTAATACATATACACATCATATATAACATGTATAGATATGTTTAATCATATTACATACATATATATGATCAAATGAAATGATGCATGCTAAGCACTTTGTAAACTATAAAGTCCTGCATAAATTTCAAGTACCATTATTTCATTATAATTTGTAGTAATGTTAACAATAAAGAGAGGTTCATCTCACTGTCAGACTGCAGAAGCTAGGGCTGGAAAGGACCTCTAGCTCAATCCCCTCCCCCCACCTCTTTGTTTGTTTGTTTGTTTGTTTTTTTACAAATGAGGAAACTGAAGACTTGCCCAGAGCCACATAGGTAGTGATGAGGCAGATCTGTCCCAGGGGCCAGTGTGCTTCCCATTGTACATGCTGCCACCCTGGGCATTGTCACAGTCATCATTAGACTATTGTCTTCTGGAAATAGGACTGGCTGATGAGGTAGCAGATCCTAGCCAAGGTCCAGTGTTCTTGGGCAAGAAGCTCCTTTTATGTATGAAGAGGTTGTCTGGAGAAGAAAGTGAGGTTGGTGACCTTGCACAGCCCTCCCCCACTAAAATCAAAGTCAACTGCAAGTCATGACATCATCTTGATGTCATGGCCCTCTTCGAAAACGAAGGACAAACACAACAACAACTGCTCACTGCTTTTGAGGACTGGTGATATCATCTATTCCATGTGTGTGCTCTGTCCATTGGAACAGCTGACAGTACAACCACAGCTTCATATCCACTGCACTGCTGGCCCACATCCTCCCATAGATCGTTTGTCTCCTCAACGTGCTAGAAGACCTCCCTTAGGTTTTTTTGGGGGGGTGGTGGTGAGAAGTTGAGACAATTGGAGTTAAGTGACTTGCCCAGGGTCACCTAGCTAATAATGTCAAGTGTCTGAGACCAGATGTGAATTTGAACTCAGGTCCTCCTGACTCCAGGGCCTATGCTCTTTCCTTTAGGCTTTAAAAAAACTTCATAGGTAGTGGTGTGACACTCTGCCCATCTGTTTTTCCTCATTCTCAACCAACAAACAAGCATTTTTTAAAGAGGCTGATAGATACCAGGCACAGTGCTAGGCACTAGAGATACAATTACCAAAAATAAATTAGTACTTACTCTCAAGGAGTTTACTTATGTTCTGTTGAGGCAAGCAAGAGGTATACATTTGATATAAGAGCATGTTGAATAAAAACAAAATAAAAATAAGACAGTTACATACGAAGTAGGGAGGGAGACAAGGTTGTGCTGAAGCCAGGGGGCTTGTGAGAACCCATTAAATTTTCGGTGTGAATATTTACACCTTGGGAATCAGTAAACCTAGAAATCAAGAACTGATTTATTGATCTGTTCGTTGTCTAGACTTAAGAAAGTGATGGAGAAATTTTTTTATTGTTTAGTCATTTTCAGTTGTGTCCAGCTTTTCATGAACTCATTTAAGGTTTTCTGGAGTGGTTTTCCATTTCCTTCTCCAGCTCATTTTTCAGATGAGGAAACTAAGCCTAGGGTCACCCAGCTAGTAAGTGTCTGAGGTTAGATTTCAGCTAGGGAAGATGAGTCTTCTGTCTCCAGTCTGGCACTCTATCCACTGAGACACCACAGGGAAAAGGTTTACAATGTGTATTAAACTTAAAAGTGTGTTGGGAACACTTTTTTTTGCTTCTGAGAGCTGATTGTTCAACATTTACTAGCACATCCCTGTAGAGAGAGCACTAACATTTGGAGGGAATAGGGAAATGCTTCCTGGAGAAGATAAAACACTTGAAATCCATGTTGGAGGAGGAGGAGAGAGAGTCTACGAGATCGAGGTGAGAAGGGAAGGCAACTCGGGCACAGGGGATACTCGGTCACTACATAGGCACTAGGATAGGACATGGTGTATTACATATGAGAAAATGGTGAGAAAAGACAGTTTGGATAAATTGTAGAAAGGAAGATGACTAGTAATATATAATGAGGCTGAAGAGAGAGGGTCAGGTCAGCTTGTGAAAGATTTTAAAGCTAAGCAGAGGAGTTTATCTTTTATCTTGGAGGCAATGGGGAACCCATGGAATTTATTGAGCAGGGGACTGATATAGTCAGACCAAGGTAAGGAAAACTACTTAAGCAGATGTAAGTTGGTTACAAATGGGGAAAGACTTGCAGCAGGGAGGCCAATCAGATCTTACTACATGACCAATCGACTTTCTTTTCCTATCATACATTGCCTGAAAGATACTGAAAGACAATGTAGTATAGTATTGGGTTGGGCACTGGACTAGGAGTCCAGAAGAACTGGGTTGGAGTCTTTCTTTGGACATTTACTAGCTGTGTGAGTTCAGGCAAGTCAGTTCTGTGCCTCAGTTTCTTCAAGTGTAAAAATGAGAGGAGTTGGACTTGATAGACTTTAAGGTCCCTTCCAGCTATAAATCTACGATCCTATGATTACTTCTATCATTTCTCAGGCTAAGGTTATTATAGGTAACATGTAGTAGCCTACTTGTGCCTACTACCCTTGAGTCTATGTAGGTATACATGCACATATACGAATGTATGAATATAATATATGTAATACACATGTATATATAATTACATAACATACACATGTGTATGTATGTGTGTGCATATATACATACATATACATACATATATGTGTATGTTGATAGATAGATAGATAGATAGATAGATAGATAGATAGATAGATAGATAGAGTGAATATGGAGTCTTCAGGGAGACCTAGCACCTTTGGTGTGAGGCCTTGCTGAGCCCTTTGCAGGGCTTCTCATCTACATTTGCTGTTCACCTTTCACCCAACCCTCACCTGTAGATCCAAGAAGCTGTAGCATCTGCAGTGGGCATATCCAGATAAAACCATATCAGAGATAGGCTAACTCAGTTTAAGGGTAATCAATAGGTTTTAAACCCATTGGTGAACTAGGGGGGTGTCTACTACAAGCATGTGAACACTTTCACCGGATGAGTGGGAGGATGAGAATAACTTGTTCCAAAACCCATGGAGGTGGCTGAAGCAGGCATTGTGGAGCTTGGTCAGATATCAAAGACGTCAACATCATCCACTATATCCTGGGCCATCACCACATGTCCTGACTTTTGTCTTGTCTTTTTGTCATCTTGGACTTTGATGACTCTGGAATAGACTATGAGTCTGATGACTTTGTGCAACTCTGCCTCACTTAAATCCAATTCATGCGTAAGTCAAGATATCACCCTGTGATGTCACTGATTCTCTTCTAAATGAAGGACAAACAACAATCTATGTATGTATGTATAAACATATAAAAGTGTACATGCATTTATACATGCTAATATATTATGGTATTTATACATGTTGTATATCATTTTATTCTAGAATCTTTTAATTATTAATGTATACTATATTATATTGGACAGTGTATATATATATATACATACATATACATGTTATATATATACAGATAACATATATACATGTAGAAATATAAGTATTTTATATGCATTTATACCCATCTATAGACATATCAATCTATATCTTTCTATATCTATACATAACTACTGATCTATAGATAGATCTATGTCTATAGTTAGGTCGATATAATATGTAGATATTATACATAGATGTAGCTATATCTATATATATTTTACATATACATACATTATACACATTTATATCTATTATTTATTTATAGAGAGATGTCTATCTGTATATCTATAAATCTCTGTTGTGCAACTCTGCCTCACTTAAATCCAATTCACACACAAGTCAAAGCATCACCCCATGATGTCATTGGCTTATCAATAAATCTCTGCATAGAAATAGATATAGATAATTATAAACATAAATAAATATACACACATATATGTATGCATATTTACATATATGTCTACTTCTATAAAGATGGATGGATAGTTAGATGATTGACAGCAGATAGATATATATAGACAGAGAGATAGATAGAAGGATAGGTAGGTATTAGATAATGACTAAGTGGGACCACTCTCCAAAAGAAGAAAAAGAGCAGCTTAGACTGATTTGGGAAATTGTTTAAGGTTAATGATCCAAGGCTGCTTTCTTCCAAGCCAAAAAAAAAAAATTGATCAAAATACAAAACCAAAAATGTCTTCCTGGTAACATGATGTGGTTGAGAATCTTGGAATGTCATAATCTCTGAAGAATCAATGTTTGTGAGTGACTCAAAGATCAGTTTTTTACAGTCTAGTGAAAATGGGTTTTCCTGCCAACACATTCTCTTTCTTCAGCTGGAAGTGGAAATGACATTTAGACCTTAGGAGAACATTGCGAGCATGATAGATAGGATGTGTGAAGCATTTTGTACCTTCTAATCAGGAGGGCACAAGGGTAATCCAAGGTACACTGCTGTGATTTTATTTCTATCCAAGCCCTGTGGGATATTGGTGTCATCTCTCTGAATAGACTATAAACAATCTAGTAACTGCCCAAAGGGCAAAGTATATCATGAAACAGAGCCATGTTTATCTCCTGTATTTGGACTGAGCAGAACTCAGGTAGAAAGTATTGCAGCTTTAAAAAGTAAAAATAAAATGGGTTTCCTTTTACCATTACTAGCAATGGCTATAGGATAGTTTTAAGGAATACATGGAGATACTAGGGTTCAACAGGTGGAGTAACTAGGCTTTTTAAAGGACAAAAATATAGAGAATGAGAGACAGAGAGAAGGAGATGGAACAAAAAAAAAAAGAAAGGATTGACAGAAATGTAGAACTAGGTAGAGAACCCTAGGACTGAGACAGGTCTTCATAGTATCATAAAAGACTTTCCTTATATTATTGCCATTAGATAAGAAACTATCTTATCATTAAATACTTCCAAAACAGATTTTAATAGGTATCTTATATATAATGTTATATTATATACTATTACATAATATATAATTATAATATAATATTACATGTTATACATAATGTATTATATATTATTACATAATACATATAATTATAATATATATAATGTTATATACTATGATATTTTATTGCAGATATTTATATTCTATATTATGTTTATTATTGTAGAAGCATAGGATGCTAGAACTGGACAGGACTTATAAGCTCAAAGAAGGCAGTTTAGGGCAGCATGAGGAATGTGGTACAGTGGTTAGACCACTGACTCAGGAGCTAAAGAGGACCTAGGTTCGAATCCTATTTCAGATGATTCCCCACTTATGTGACCTGAAGTAAATCACTTAATCACCCTCGGCCTCAGTTTTCCCATCTTTAAATGAGGGGTGGGAGATTGGTGGACTAAATTAGATGGCTTCTATGGTTTCTTCTAGCTCTCTGATTTGTTTTTTTTTTTTTAAACCTGCACTGATAAATTTTGTTGATGCTTACTACCTACATGATCTTAAGCAAGTCATTTAATTTCCCTGGGCCTTTGTTAGTGGCAGACTCAATTTGGGATAGTACTCAGTCAGTTCAGCTTCATTGTTGGAACGAAATGAAGCATTCATAGGTCATTCAATTGGTAACAAGAGCAGGTTTAGTTAGTCATAGCACAGAAGGAATATTCAACAGGTACACTGTAGCACATAGTTTGAGTAGATGAGGCCATCTTCATCTTGGATGGGAAAATGTCTGGTGGCCAAGGAAGTGTGGTAATTCTATGTGCCAGGTTGATCATGGGACATCTGCTTCTAAGTCTAAAGGGCCGACGTTATAGACTCCATTTTATGCCCTTGGGTGACCAGGAAGCCACGATATAGCCAGATACTACCAACAAGCAAACTCAAGGAGGGTGTGAGTTTAACTTTAGTCACCTGGTCCAGTCAAGTCCCAGGAGCAAGATAGAGTGCTGAACCTGGAGTCAGGAAGACTGATCTTCCCCAGTTCAAATCCGACCTGAGACACTTACTAGTTCTGTGACCCTGGCTGAGTCACTTAACCCTATTTGCTTCAGTTTCCTTATCTGTAAAATGAGCTAGAGAAGGAAATGGCAAACCATTCCAATTTCTTTGCCAAGAAAAGCCCAAATGGGGTCAGGAAGAATACAACATGATGGAAATGACTCAACAACAAATAAGAAGAGGGAGAAAACATAGCCTAACTTGCATAAGAAAAAGGATAGAATCTTGCTCCTACCACTGCCTCAGTTGCTTCTACTGTATATCCACTAGATGATCTCAAGGGTACTTATAGATCAAGAGCTAGAGTTTGTGATCTTGACCAGCCTTCTCATTTTACAGATGAGGAACCTGAGACCCAGAGACCTGTCTAAGTCTGCAGCTACAAAGATAGGACCAGAATCCAGTTCTCTGCTTTCCACTATAAGATATATTATCTCCTCTACATAAACTTATTTAGTTCTGAACAATAATTCCTATATACTTCCTTGAACCTAGCCTGAATCTTTCAGGTAGCATTTTAAGCTCTGTTTCTTCTTTAGAAGAGAACAGTGACCTCCATCCTCTACTCAGGGGCTCTCATATTCTGGAAGATACTATAATATCTTATATTACAGTGTATGCATTGCAATGAATGCTGCCTCTGAAGGACTTGGGTTTAAATCCCAGCTCAGAAATTTACTGTCTATATGACCTCAGATAAGACACTTAAGCATCCTTGGCCTCTGGCTTCAGTATTTTTATCTGTTAAATAAGGAGGTGGGACACTAGGTGGTCTCTAAGGTCCCTTCTAGTTCTAGGCCAGTGAAAATTATTTTTGTTCTTGTTGAGTAGTGTCAGTTATTTTTCAGTCATGTCTGACTCTTTGTGACCCCATTTAGGGTTTTCTTGACAAAGATACTGAAATGGCTTGCCATTTCCTCCTGCAGTTCATTTTACCGATGAAAAACTGAGGCAAATAGTGATAAGTGACTTGCCCAGGGTCACACAGCTAGTAAGTGTCTAAGACCAGGTTTGAACTCATGAAGATGAGCCTTTCTGACTTCAGGCCTAGCACTGTAGGCTTCATACCACAAAATAAGGGTATGCAATGTAAGAATTTGTTTTGGTTGATCATACATATTTATTATGAACGCTTTGTTTTCCTTTTTTTTAATAAGGAGAATATGGGAGGGAGAGAAAAAATAAATGCTTGGTAATTAAAAATACATAAAATTTAATTTAAAAAGAAGAGCATGGAAAAAATTTGGCAAAGCTTCAGGGCTGAATGATAAAAAGAAAAGAATGAAGAGAAGGCTAATGGAATTAGAATTATTCAGCCTGGAAAATAAAAGATGGGTAGCTAATTTGCATTAGGGATGGTTAGGTGGCATAGTAGATAGATGGTTCCAGAGATCTAGTAAAGTGTTGTGTCTTGTTAAGTATAATCAGTCAGTCAATATGCCTGTGTTAAGTAAGACTTAGCATGTGCCAGGAACCTTGCTAAGTGCCAGGGATACAAATAAGAGCAAAAAGACAGTCCCTGACCTCAACAAGCTTATATTCCAAGGGAAGGAAAAGACAACACATGAAAGGGGAACTAAAAGTGGGGTGGAGCATGGTGGGTAAAACCAGAGAGTAAGAGATGGATGTTCTGGGACCTTTCCTAAAATGAATGTTCCAGGAAAAGCTCAGCAATGGGAGAAGGGGTATGCAGGAACAGTCAGGAGGCAACTGAGGCATGGCAGCCCTCTAGAGAATGAGGGATGGCTGGTCTGGGTCCTTTTCCAAAATGAACCTTCTGAGAAGATCTCACCAATGAGATAAGGGGCCTTCAGCAACAAAGTCAGGAGGCAGCTGAGGCATGGTTATTTACTCCAGGAGCACGGCAGGCTAAATCCTATTGAACTATATGAACATCATATTTACTTTTTAGAAACCAGTGCTAGTTTTTCCCATGCCCTCAAGATCATCGTCCTTTTTAGTGACACCCAGTTCTTTGCCCTTGTGTATTCGTGGGGCTTGGCAAACCTGCATTGGGCCCTACTGAACTTTATGTTTACCTATTCCTGACTATTTCTCCAAAGTACCAGAGATACTTTGAATTCCAGTCCCATCCTCCCATTATGTGCTAGCTGCTGTCAATTTCTTTCTCAATATTCCTCCCTTCTCCCTTTTCTCACTCCTACAATCCTCAAATCTGGTAGAATAGAATTAGTAAATGATTGGAAGAAAATCTTTATTTATCTGATGACTTTAGAAAAAAGATCAAATGTGGAGATAGATTGGATCTGGAGTCAAAGGACCTCAGTTTGAAACATGCCTCTGCTGTGTATTATGTTTTGTCTGACCTTGGGCCAGTTGCTAACTTCCCAGTGCTGTGGAAAATACAAAAGAAATATAGGACCGCAGCTTCATGGTGCACTCTACACTGTAAAGAACTCTGGACTTTGTGGGGTTTGGTCCTATGATCCTAGTACGTGTATTTCCTTTTGGATGTTGTTGTTCAGTTGTTTCAGTCACGTCCAATTCTTTGTGACCCCATTTGAGGTTTTCTTGACAAAGATACTGGAGTGGTTTGCCATTTCCTTCTCCAGCTCATTTTAAAGGTGAGGAAATGGAGGCAAACAGGGTTAAGTGACTTGCCCAGGATGAAACGGCTAAGTGTTTGAGGTCAGAATTGAATTTAGGAAGGTGGGTCTTCTTGACTCCACTCTATCTACTGCCACCATATTACCTTACAGCAGCCCTTCCTTACTCAAAAACAAAGTCAAGTGCAAGTCATGTCATCATTTCTCTGATGACATGGTCTTCTTGGGCAATGAAGGACCAACACACATTACCTTACATACTTTAAAAAGGGTCAAAATGAGAAAATGGATTGGAAAGCACTTTGTAAACCATAGGATAGATTTGTTACCAGAAAATGTGCATTCAAATCATGACTCTTCCATTTGTTACTGGATTGTTAGACACTGAACAGGTCACTTGACCTTTTCTGGACTCAGTTACTTCATCTGTAAAAGGGTCAAGTTGGGTTAGATGACCTGATAGGACCCTATGGTCCTATAATCTTTGTAGTAATAGTAATTGCTATCTGATGTAAGCTCAGAAATATAATCTCCTTGAAGAGGTTAACAAATTGTTGATCAATCAAAAAGCATTTATTACATGCTCACCATATGTAAAGTGCTCTTCTGGGCGCTGGGAATAAAAAGGAAAAAATAAAATCGTCTCTGCCCCAAAGTAGCAATTATCCAGTACAGGTGGGTAAAATAACATGTATATTATATGGATATATCTATCTATCTATATATATATATAGGTATATATCTATCTATCTATCTATCTATCTATCTATCTATCTATCTATCTATCTATCTATATATATATATATATATATATCTACCTATCTTCCTTCCTTCCTTCCTCCTCTCCCTTTCTCCCGCCTTCCTTTCCTATTTTTGTGTATATATGTATGTATGTATATATATGTATATATAAAATTTATTTTACAGTGTTTATATATGCACACATATACACACAGACAAGTAAATCCTAACATAGATACACCAAAAAAGAAACCATAAAGTCAATTGCTAAGGGGCAAGGGGCAAATTATAATTTTATGGGAGATCAGAGTATGAAGAGGACAGTAGGGGTGTAAGTAGATAGGAAAACCATGGAGGAGGGTAGGACCTGATAAGAGTCTTAAAAGAAAGGTAGGATTTGTAAGCCAGGGAGGAATGAGTATAATATTTCTGAATCTAAAACTAGTCCAAAGATGGGAAGAATGTACCAGGCAGGACAGGTATATGGGGAGATATTGAAGAGACCAGTCTACCTAGAGTGGTCATAGGATTGAAACCTGAGATATTATCTTGTCTAACACCTTCCATTTTATAGATGAGGAAAGATGAGGTCTCTAGGAGTGACAGTGCCCTGATTTACATAGCCAAATAGTGTGATTCAATTTATTCAGGGCCCTAACCTTCTGAGTTCAGATTCAATGTTTTTAATTCTGTGGCAACAAAGAAAAAAGGTTGAGGTAGCTAGATGGTACAGTGACCTGAACTCAGGGAGATCTGAATTGAAATTAGACCTTAGATATTAACTAGTCCTGTGACCCTCAGCAAGTCACAACTTCTGCTTTGCCTCAGCTTCCTCCTCTTTGGGTTCATAATAGCTCCCAGAGTTAAATGAGATCATATTTGTAAAGTGCTTAGAACATAGTAGGTGCTTAATAAATGCTTGCCCCCTCCCTTCCCTTCTTTAGAAAATGGTGTGATACAGTGGAAAGAGAGCTGGCTTTGGAGTCAGAGGGCATGGATTTAAATACCAGCTCTGCCACTATCTCCAAGGTAACACTTTCTCTCTCTAGGCCTCAGTTTATTCATCTGCAAAAATGAAGAGATTTTAAGAATGTCTTTTAAGGATCCTTCCAGTATATGGTTCTTATGGGAAATCATTTTGGATAAACAGGTATGGCCAAATTGCAGAGGGTCTGAAATGTTGAACAGCAGCGGAAGGAAAACTCTTTTCTTTTTTCCTTCCTCACTTTAGTCTCAACTGCATTAAAATTGTGTCATGCTCTTTATGTTTGGCCAGCCCTTAGGTGAGCACTAAAATCACTAGTTCCTAGAAATACCAATAGAAATGTTTTACATTTTCAGATGTGACACTTAGGTATAATCCCATTAAGTGAGCTCTATGGTGAGTGTAACAACGGGAGTCCACTAAACACAGGCAATTTTCTTGGAGCTACACAGAAGGTAATTAGTTTAAGAAACATTGATAAAGCACCTGCTATATGCCAGGCTCGGTGCTAAGTGTAAGGAACAAAAAGACAGAACAAAACAAAACAAACCAACCCCAAAATAGACCCTAATCTCAAGGACCTTACATTCTGCTAAAAGTGGGAATCAATAAATAAATACAAATTATGTGCAAAGAAATTTGTAGGAAGTACTAGCAACTAGAGGGAGAGAGATTAAAGGAAGGCCTCTTGTGGAAGGTGACAGGAATTTAATCATTGTAAGAAGTCAGGGTTTCCAAGAGACAGAGGTGAGGAAAGAAAGTGGTCTAAGCATGGGAGGACAACCTGGGCAAAGACATGAAGGCAAGGGTTGGCATGTTGGGTATGGGGACCACCAAGTAGGCCAGTTTGCTTGGATCTGAAGTAGGAACTATCCCTGCCCCAGAATCTCTGGAACTAGAGTTTCTCATCATAATGAATGATGGGAAGTATTTTTCTTTTCTCTTCTAGGTGACACATTAAGGTCATAGTCAACTAGAATTTATTAGGTTCTGGGAAACCAGGCACCATGCTAAATATTGGGGATACAAAGAAAAGCAGAAAAGAGTCCCTACCCTCAAAGAGCTTGTGGTCTAATGGGGGAGACAGGCTGCCAACAATTGTGTACAGATAAGATACAGGCAGGATAAATTGGGGGGCAGTCTCAGAGATTTGTATATACAATGGGTGCATGTATACCTTCACTTCAGGCTTCAGTTCATACCATTTTCATTCCCTTATCCATGCTCAAACATCAGTTGATATATGGCTCTGAATGTCAACATCATCAATGAAGCTGGGCACACCCAAGGCCACGTTTGTTTATAGAGGAATTGATCTATACCTTCTGGCCCCACCCAGGTGCCTTTTGTATGGAGCTTTGACTTGTTTTTCCTTTCCCCTATGCCTCCTTGCCCTTAGGGTCCCCCCAAAATACCCCCTTACCCTCAATTCCCCAAAAATCCATTGCTAGGGAAACATTAACTCACAGCTAGAATCATAGCTGTAGGAACATGTTATGGTTCTTTAATGGCCAGAGCTGGTCACTCCATTCAGACTAGACCAAAGGTTCTGAGATTGACTTCATGCTTCTTTACAAAGAACACATGGAAAGGAAGATCTGGTACCTCCTAAAGAAATGGAAATCTCTCTTGAGCAAAGAATTATAAATAGCAGTTTTGGTGCTCAGGAAAAGCAGCGGAAAAATGTACTTGGAGCAAGTCATTACCCTTAAATCAATTTTGTAACATCATTTAGTACTAGTAATTTTTTTTCTTAACTCAGTTAATCAAGGAGAATTAGTCACCATAGTAATTACTGAATCAACTTTTCTGCAGCAAGAGTGCACGTGTCAAAACTTTATTCTAAGTTTCACTTTCATAGGACCTGGTCCCTATAGCCACACCCTGGTTGTAGCTCTCTCACAAGTTTGTAAATTACAACCAAACTTTGCCTGCTTTCTCCTTCCAGAATTATCATCACCATGCCCTGACTCCATACTTTTTATAGGTTTTGTCAAATACTTGGAATGCATGACCTCTTCATCTCCACCTTTAAAAATCTTAAAACTTCCTTCATTTTTCAAGTCAAAGGCCACTTCCTATGGGAAGTCTTAATCTCCTTAGTAACATACTCTGCCCCACCCTTCCTTCATAGATTACATTGCATTTCATTATATCCCTCAGGTAGAATGGAAGCTCATTGGGGGCAGGGACTTCTTTGTATTAATATCTCCTGCATGAAAGACAGAGTAGTTTACTAGATGGAGAACTGGCCTCAGAGTCAGGAAGTCCTGCTTCAAGCCCTGCTTCTGACACGTCCTGGCTGTGTGACACCGAAGAACTCCACAAGTCTCTAAACTGTAGAGCTAATCTGCATAGGCAAAGTGAGTTTAAACACCCAAAGTTCTCCTACACCAGGAAAAGTCCAGATTAAAAAAGAAAAGAAAAAAGCAGATAGGGGGGTAGGGGCAGGGAATTATCAATGCCGAAATCAAAGCCAGTATGAACTAGAACTTATAGTCTAAAGAGAATCACTCTATTTTTCCAAAATTAGAATATAGTTCTGAAAGAAATACTCAAAGTTTATCCTGCCAGGTGTGGATTTTGTGAATTCGGAAACTCTAGAGGTCGTTAGATATTTTGTAGATGTTAGAGCTAGGTATTAAAGCAGATTAACTTTTTGCAGTAATTTTAAACAAAACTCTGGCAGAATCCTTGTTCAATATTTTGGAATTTTCTTGTAAATGACTCCAACTATTGGTATTAAATAGCTGACATGGAAACAATTTTTTAAAATCTTCGATTTTCAGGTGGGTTTTATTATAAGGCTAACATTAAATAATTGCATGGAAAAGTCTATGAGTATTTGCTAACAATCCTTCTTTAATATTTTAAGAATCTTTAATTTCTCCAGTGTCAGTACTCACCTCATGAATAAAAATCAACAAGGGAATAAGTGTAATGTGGATTGAGAGTCAGAGACTCTGACTTCTTATCTTAATTTGGGTATTTAACAGCACCTGGCACATAGTAGGTTCTTGATAAAAGTTTGCTGATTGATTGATTGTGACCCTCTGGGATCCTGGGGAAGCCATTTTCCTTCTGTGGGTCTCTCATTTGTAAAATTTCTAAGTTCCCTTCTTGAAAGAATTCTGTGATGATATGAACCTCTCTGTAGGTTAGTATATGGTTCTGGGGAACTCTACAGATAACCTGGTGTTGAACCTCTCCCTGCTTAGTTAGGCTGGTCCTCAGATGACAACATACTTGTCATCAGGACCATACTGGAAGTCTTTACAGCTCTGTAAAAGGTATCAGAGCACTGCTGTGCTGACACAACCTTCAGGAAACCCAGGTCACCTCCACACCATGATGAGGGCTTTAATGGAATACTATAAATAGGTGTTTGATAACCGGGAAGAATGTTGGAATGTTGGGATAACTCCTCTTATAAAGACATCACAATTTTCATTTTTTCTTTTATTTTCAATAAGCCTACTTGTCACCTCATTTTGGAGGGATTGCTTTGTTTTTATTTTAAAAGTTTTACTGATTTTTTTTTATATAAGATCATTTCATGATGAACCCACTCCCACTTTTCCCACTGAATTCTTTATAACAAAAGAAAAGTTAAGCCAAACTTAAGCCAAATTAGCCTTATCTGATATTGTAAGCAACATTCTGCTCCCATAGTTCCTTCTTCTCCACCAAGAGTAGGGAAATGTGTTTCCTCATCTTTTTGGAGGGACTGTTTTAGTTTATTACGTTTTTGTTTGAAAAAAATTGAGGATTTTATTTTTAAAATCCATTTTGCTTAATTCTTAAATGCCTTGTAATTTTACCAGACTTATGGAACTTTTAAAAAAAATTTTGGTAATATCACACATTGCATATCATGTTTACTAGAAGTAACCTCAAATAGAGAGATCAATAATTGTCATATTAGTGTTTCTGCTGTATTGGGCACTGAATGAGGTTTGTGGATGCTTTAATCATTGTAAGTCTTGATTGTCAACTTTTTTTATCTTGCTTTTTAAAAATTTTGATTTCACTCAATTATCCATATTATGTTGATACATAAATATTTGTAACCTTAGTCCCAAAGTCAGTTGGTGAGGGGCTCTCTCCTTATTGGTGGAGATCAACATCCTACACCTGAGTGAGGGGTGGAGAGTAGTTGCTGAGAACAGAAAAGGAAAGCTCTGGAGGATTCCAAATTCTACATACAAGGCTTGACTCTTTTGCCAACAAATACCTGTTTCACAGTGAATACATATATAACAATTAGTCAAGAAACTCAATTATCCACATCGGTGGCAAAACAGAAATCAGAGAAAATATACATAAGAGAATATATACCAGAAAATACAAAATGAAGGAGCTCTCCAATTGGGAATCAGCTCATTCAAAAGAGAGTCTTAGATCTCACCCAAGGAGAAGTCCTCTGAAATCTCTAGTATAGCAAGGTAGGGATAAGGATATGATAGAGACTACCAGTTTTTCTCATATCTTCTCAGTCTTTCCTTCAGCAGCCTGAAAGAAAGAAACTTTGTCCATCTTCTCTTTCTCAAAACTGGAAGCCAGAAGCCCCCAAAGTGATTGCAAGCCCAAAGCAACTTGAAGCTTGAAGAAAATAAAAAAAAATGAAAAGCTCTCCTCTCTCTCCCTTTCACCAACTCTGCCCTGCCCCTTACACAGGTGAGGGACACTGATTTTCCCCAATAAGGAGAGTGCCCCACACCAATGGGCTTTGGAACTGGGGTTATAAGCTAATTGCTTTATTTTTAAAAAGCTGAGACTATGATTGGGTACAGTTTATGTCACACATATTTTGACAAAGTAATCTGACAATAAATAGTTCATCCTTGGACAAATTCACTGATTGAGGCTAGACCAGTAAGAAGTCAGCTTTTTTCAGTCAAGAGACTACTTTCAACTAAGCTTGGATAGTCTCCCCATGGAGAGCATGTACACATTGCATACAACAAAGACTAAAACAAAACAAAATGAATTGGTCTGCCATGTGTACTTCTCTACCATAACAGCATATTTTTCCCTCATGGAACCTATTGATCTGTTTTACAGAAATTCACCTTTCCATGGAAAGTCTACTTTTTTTTATTGAAGCTGAGAAAATGTTAACAGAATAAGATTGACAATTCATATGCATGCCCTACCTTACAGTTTACTGATTAGCTTCCTCAACATAACCCCTTAGAGTAGGTAGCGTGATTAGCATTGTCTACATTTTACAGATGAGGAAACTCAGAGAGGCTAAGTGATTTGTCAAATATCACACAGCTAATATTTACAGAGCACCTTTCCTTTAGAGAGCTCAAAATAATTTTATGTATATGTCATTTTCCGCTCCTTACCACGTTACGCCTGTCTTAAAGACAAAAATTCTCAGTGCAGAAAAGAAAAGTTAGCTACCTAGGGATGATAGAATCAGGGGAGGACCAAGTCCAGGCCTTAGTCAGCTAAGGGCCTAATCCACCAACCATTTCTTTGCTCCTCCTCTACAGTGGCTATGTCACTAACCTGGAATGTGTAATCATGAAACAAACAATTTTTCTAAGTGCTTTAGTGATGTAACCCCGAAACTAACAATGAAAGTAATTAACCACAATCTTGATTAAGTGTCCTGCTGTAAAGACTACAAGCTGAGTTTTGCAGGTGTTTCCTCCACAGCAAAAATAGTAGCACTATTCTGGTTTGATGGTGATGTAACTACCGTAACTTGCTATAAAAGAACCTTGGGATTTTCCTCCATTTCTTTGAATTCTGCTCATTTCTTCAAGGCCTGCCACAAATCCTACTCTCCAGGGGGAAGCCTTTTCTGACCACCCTACCCCACAGTGATCTGGAACCCTCCATTTTTTGTATAATTCTTTTGGTACTCATTATATATTCTCTTTTATTGCTCATTATCTGGGTTTTTAAAAACAAACTTTTTATTATCATTTGCTTTTACCTCACCTCTATTCCTATTGCTCCCCTTCCCCCCTACTACCAGAGAGCCAGCAGCTAGATAGATATGTAGGTGTGGAGTAAGGAAGACCAGAGTTCAAATTTGACTTCAGAAACCTACTAGCTATGTGACCCTGGGCAAATCACTTAAATCGCTGCTTGCCTCAGTTTCCTCCTCTGTAAAATGGGAATAATAATAGCACCAGGATTGTTGTGAGGATCAAATGAGATAATCGTAAAGTGCTTATCACAGTGCATGGCACATAGTAAGTGCTATATAAATGTTAGCTGTTATTATTTCTTTGCAATAATGGAGACAAGATAAAGAAAAATTGTAAAGTTCCACAAAATTAACTGTGTCAAAATAAAAGTCTAACATTATATGCAGTATTCTATGCAAAGAGTGCCTTGCTTCTGCAAAGAAATGGGAGTGGTGGAAATATCTTCTGATAATATGTCTTCATTGGGAGCAAGCTTGGTCAATATCATTTCATGGTATTCTGTTTCAATGGTTTTATCGCTTTCCCTTTAAATTATCTGTTTTTATGTTGGTACCTGATTTGTCCAAGTTGATTGCAAACTCCCTAAAGGCAATGAAGTTTTGTATTCTCTACTTGTATTGCCTATAACAAATGTATAATAAACGTTGCCTGATTATTTTGTATCAATTAAGATTATGTTTGTAAAGAGATTTGTAAACTCAGAAGGTAGAAATGACTTATAGATGTTAGTGAATGGCATTATTAATGATAATAATCATCTGTGAAAAGAATGCCGGATAGAGAGGTAGCTGCAAAGACAGGAAGACCTGCTTTACAATTCTACCTCTAATAGGAACTGGCCTTGAGATCTGGGTAAGCCACTTAACCTCTCAGTGACCCAGGCAACTCTATGAGAAGATGCAGATCTGCCTTGTGCATTAAGAGGGGACATTCCATACATGGAGTTCCCCACACTGATTAGATCACAGTGCAGGTCAAAAACAAAAACAATTATAATAAAACAACACAACTTAACACTAGGTATATATTAGCAATTAAGTAAATTAAGATCCAGGTGGGCACCGTTGTAGGAAAAGAAAAGTGAAAACAAAACAAGTTTTTATGGGTTGTATCACAAAGTACTACGTATTGGGCACTGGGAATACAAGTTTGAACAAACAAAAAGGAACAATGCTTACTTGAAAAACTTACATTTTAATGGAGGAAAAGAATACATTAAAATATGCATACAGTATAAATGCAAAGTTAATAACTACAAATATTTACCAAGTTTAATATATCATTTTAAAACTGTCAAAAAGTTAATATTAAGAAAGAAAAAAAAGAAAACCATAAAACAAACAAACGAAGAAAGGGGAAAGAAGTAGAAACAGAAGGTTAAAAAGAACAGTGGTTCCTGGCCATGAATGAACTTGACCTGTTTGGCTCACCTTTCCCTTAACATGACAGACACCCTGCGCCAGCCCATTTCTCCACACCCCTCCCTTTGATTTACTCTCATTTATTTCTGGCTATAAAACGATAAATACCTCCCCATTTCTCATGCGCACAGGATGGGGGTGGGGGTTCACTCTCTTCCTCCTTCTTCTCTTGAGCACCAATCATGCAAAAGTGGTACTTTCGAGTTGGTAACACTAGTACTCTGCTGTCCTGAAGAAACTCTTCATAAAAGAAACATAAGAACTTGAAAACCATCTCTTCTTTCCTCTGCTCTAGCTCTCTCGTTCCCTCTCCTCTCTTCTTTCTTTGCTCACCTCCTCTCTTCCACATCTCCTCTCCTTCCCCCTCTCCCCCCCCCATATCTCCCTTACCCCTTAGCCCACCCCAGTTTCTCTCCCTCTCCTTTTTTTCTCCTCCTCTCGCCCGCCTCTCCCAAGGCATTCCGCGCAGCTCAGGTCCTACTACTATTAAAGGGTTTGCACCCTGGATGCGCAAATGAAGGCAAAGCCCAGCCCCAGCCCGGGGGTCGAGCGCGGATCCAGGACCCAGCCTGAGGCTGAGTGAGCCTAAGGCGCAGCCCAGCCGGTGTCTCCTCCTCCTCCTCCCCCTGCCGGCTAGCCCCGCCCTCCTGTGATCCTGGCTATTTTGGGCGGCCTGGGAGCTCAGGAGCACTGACAGATGAGGATACGGTGACATAACAGAGACGGTCCCGACACTTGTTGCACCCTGGAGCTGTTATCAGCCCCACGGGTTCATTTGTTTCCCTTTCACCCTTGGTAGCCTGGTTCCTCCCTTTTTGGGTAGGGGGCTCTGCCACAGAAGACCCTCCTCAGCTGGGGAACCAGAATGTTTTAGAAAGCTTCGGTGGGAGCTATTGAGGAGGGAGAAAGAGAGAGAGCATCCAGCTGTTGCTGAAGTGGCCACCTCCTAGGATACGGGCAGTGGCTCCTGCCTGTGACAACATGACCGACTCGGCTTCTGCTAACGGGGACAGCAAGGACCCTGAAATCGAGCTCTTCGTGAAGGTAGGTCTGCGCCAGGCTCCACTTCCCTACCTGCCACTCACTAGCACCTGGAGTCGCCCCCGCCCTTGGCAGCGGCTCACTCGCAGAGCCTTAGAGGGAATGAGAAAGGAGCCCGAGTGGCCCCTGCCGGGGTGCACGGGTGGGGGGCGCCATGCTGCACCCAAGGCCGGTTTCTCGAACCCCAGCGCTCGCAGGGAAGAGAGACGGGAGTCAGGTGAAAAGTTGGCAGGTACCCCCTGTTTACTCTCTTACGGGAGTTTACCCGGCGCTTTGTCAAACCTGCCGCCTGGGACCGACTGTGTCGTCCCCTCCCCAGCTCCGGAGCCAGGCAGGAACTCCGCTAGTCTTCCCACCTGGGCTTGTTACCTAGAGGGAGATAAAGGGGAGAGGGTGGACCCAGGTTATCTGGATGCTGAGGCTAGGAAGGGAAAGCCTGTAGGACCGTAACTGTGAAAAAGAAAGAAAGGTCAAAGATTGTAGATATGGTCCTTCTTTGGTGAGGCTAGAAAATCTATTCGGTACTTTTCCTTGTCTTTTTTTTTTTTTTAAGAGCTATCTAAAAGGAAAAACAAGAAAGGTGTTCCCTGCTTGGCAAAGCAAAAATGGTCCCTGAAAAGTGTCTATAATGAATGTGATGGTGATAACGCTTATCATCATGATTAATGTTAAAATTGGAAGCTGTTATCCGGAAATGTTGAGTTAGTGAATAAAAAGAAAACCGTGGAACAAGCAGCCTCGGAGAGGGTCTGGATGGACAGTAGAGTCCTCCCAAATGAAGCGGTCTTATTCTTTAAGCAGTGGCCTAACCTAAAAACTGCTGTAATTCATTTACAACCTGTAGCTAAGAGAAGAGATCTGGGAGAGGTGGCTGCTTTCTTTGGTCCTGCCAGGGTGAAGAGAAAGAAACATTTGATCAGTCCCTAGCCTGGGCACCCTCAGGAGCAGAGTAACCTGAGGCCAATTGAATATTGTCTCTAGAAACTGTTGAAGGAAAGTGTAGGAGGAAGAAAGTAATAGCTTCAAACACCTGAAGAGGCTAAAGATAGAGGAAAGAGAGGATTTTAAAAAATCTTTAAAATGCAAAGGCAACCCCAGAAACCTGGAGATCGTTTTAGGTGAGAAATAGAATGTGAATGTGGGGTTACAGGCACAGAAGAAGCTTCTTAGTTTCAGTTTAACTTGAATCTTCCCTGGGATGGAAAGGAAATCCCTATGCAAAATTGACCTCTCATCATTTTTTAAACTATTAAGGGCACCTGAAACACCTTGTAACTACCATGAGCTCTAGAAATCCCTTGACATTTAACACTCTTTTGGTGCCTCTAAAGAATCTAAAATCCAGTTGTTAGCTCTTTTTACCCTAGGAAATTGGATATACCCTACACTGTACCTGCCTTATACAGTGTCATTTTAGTTTCACTGAATCTACTTTGAGCATGTATTGCATGTACATACATACAATTTTCTAAATTATCTCTGGAAGTGTGTTTGTGAGATTTATGACATATTTTCTCTGCCCTCCCTCTCACCACTCTTTCCTGTCTTCCTCCATCTATTTCTGTGACAGCTCTCCCTATGGATGTCCAGGTGCCTTGACAGATAGGGACCATAAAAGATGAGAAAAAACTATCCACTCCCAATAGAGCCAGTCATATATCTCTAGCTGAGCTGTCACTGGTCAGTATTCTGGGAGCCATCAGGAATGGCCTCAATCGCAGCTTCCAGGTCAGGGGACCAGAAGGAAACCTGAACAAAGAGATTAGTCTTGCTTCTCTCCTGGAAGACAGCTATTCTGGGGCTTCCTCAGATTCCCTAAGAGTAAGTAGGTAGTTTTGGTCTCAGATTCCTGAATGACTTAAAAAACACAAACGGGCCGTTCAGAGTCAAAAAGCCTCTTAGTGGTGCAGGCACCAGTGTCATCTGCACCCAGGAAATTCAACATTGACAATCTTAAAGAGTTCTTTCTATAGTATAAAATCTCCACTATCCCAAAGGGCTTTTAACAATAACCACAATGATCAATTTCCCCCACAAAAGATAATTAATCCGTAATTAGTAACCCAATCATAATGAATCCAATAATCTGTCCAGTACTGAGGAGTTCAGTAAACAGAATAGGGCAGGGAATTCTTCAAAAGACAATTTTCACTTTTGAACTCCTGAAAAATTCAAATCCTGCCTTTGACAATTCGTATCTGTGTGACTATGGAATTCACCTTTCTGATCCTGAGACAATTCTAAGAATACATTTTTTAAAATAGATATCTTGTTTTTACATCAACTTAATTTGCTAATGTGTCTTTATCTCCCCCTTCTAGAGAACCATCCCTTATAATAAAGAATTTTTTTAAAAGAAAACAAATTAATAGTTAACATATCAACCTCTTGATTCTAGTACCCTCCCTCTATTATTTCTTATTTATTCTGTACATAGCTTATTTGTACCTATTGGTTTGTTTATTGTCTCTCCTATTATGTTATGATCTTCTTAAAGATAGAGACCTGTCTTTTGCTTCTCTTTACATCCCCAGCAAGCAGCAGAGTGCCTGGCGCATAGTTGTTGCTCAGTCATTTCAGTTGTGTCCCACTCTTTGTGATCCTATTTGGGGTTTTTCTTGGCAAAGATACTGGAATGATTTGCTATGTCCTTCTCCAGCTCATTTTACAGATGAGGAAACTGAGGCAAGCAGGGTTAATGACTTGCTTGGGGTCACACAGCTAGTGGATGTCTGAGACCCAGATTTCAATTCATGAAGATAAATCTTCTCATTCCAAGACTGGCTCTCTATCCACTGCCCCCACCCACCATACAGTAGCTGCTTAATAAATGTTTGTTGACTAATGGGATTAGAGTTGATGAATCCCCCAGTCTTGGGGTTCCTCTGTCTTTCCAACCCTCATCACTCACACACATCAAATCAGAGATCTTTGATGTAGTGACTTGGCCAAGTGATTTACCTTCTCTAACCCTTAGTTTTTCCTTCTATAAATAGGATTCTTATTCATAGGGATAGGAAAATGTTTGAAATATTCTGATATAATTATCCTTGTTAGGGCTTTTAGCAGCTCCTCCTAAGGAAGCAATAACACACTTTATAGAATAAGGTTTTAAGGAAGGTATTTACTCATAACACTTTTTAGTGGGAATAAAAAGGTTGCTAAGTACAGAAGTGTCTGAGTGAATCAGCACAGGAAACTCCCAGTGTTTGAATTCCCTTTACTAGCACAGATTGAAATCCATTTATGACCTAGTAGATAAATCCTAGGGTTATCGTTGCTGAGGCAGTGAGGGATTAAGTGACCTATCCAGCTAGTAAGTGGGTTTGAATCACTGAATCAACATTTCTTCATCAAAAAATTAAGGGGTTGAACTAAATGGTCACAGACTTCCCTTCTACCTCTCAATCTATCATCCTATGGAAAAAAAATTCAGTGTAACTCAGATAAATGGGTGGTTGTTGTTCAGTAGTTTTTCAGTCCCGTCTGACTCTTCATGAATCCTTTTGGAGTTTTTTTGGCAAAAATACTGGAATGGGGGTGGGAGGAGAGGAGAGGGGTGTGGCAGAGTCAAGATGATAGAGAGCAGCCAGAAAGTTTCCTGAGCTCTCCCCAGTTTCCTTTGGAAACAATATTAAATCAAGTTCCTAAAAGAATTCTGGAGTGACAGAATCCACAAAAGGAGTGAAAAAATTTTATAGCCCAAGATAACTTAGAAGGACTTCAGGAAAGGTCTGTCTTACTTGGGTAAAAGGGGAGTGCAGCACAGCACAGGTGATGTCTGGGCAAGCCAGCAGGATACTCTTAGCCACAGCACAGATCAGCAACCAAGACCCCATGACCTTGGCTCAGCAGGCCATCTGTGAGGCCTACCACCCCAGCACAGCAGGCAAACTGCCAGCCCTAGAACCCAGACTGCAACAGGAAGACCAGGCCAGGCCACCTTAGTGCAGAGGGCAAGCCACTTAACCCCAAAGGCTCCAATGCAGAAAGCCAGTGACTAAGTCCTGGCCCCCAGGGCAAGAAGCTTGGGACAGCACCCCCTGTACCCCAGGAGCAGAGCTCAACTTTTTAGAAAGTGAGCAAAAAATCAAAAAGGGCCCTGACCCTAGAAAGTTATTATGGTGGCAGGGAAGATCAAAACACAAACTCAGAAGAGGACAACAGTGTCAAAAAATATGAAGCCTCAAGGAGGGAAATATGAATTGGTTTTAAGTGCCAAAAGTTTTCTTTGAAGAGTTAAAAAAGGATTTTAAAAATCAAGAGGGGGCAGAGCCAGGTTGGCAGAGTAACAGCATGGACTTTCTAGAATGCTGCCCCCAAGCCCAGCCAAATATCTGTAAAAAATGACTCTAAACAAATTCTAGAACTGCAGAACCCACAAAATGATGGAGTGAAGCAAATCTCCAGTCCAAGGCAGCCTAGAAGGTCGCCAGGAAGTGTCTATCGCACCACACTGGGAGCAGAGTGCAGTCCAATATGGGCCATGGTGGCACAGACAGGACCTGAGCAGGCCTTGAGGAGACTTAATCTCTCACACCTGTGGTGGTTTCCAGACTTCAGGACCCCAAAATGCTGAGGATAAATTGGAAGGTCAGTGGGAAAAGCCTGTGGTTTCAGTGCAGGAGAGTGGAGTGGTCTGGTCCCAGCCCCTGGACAGCTGAGGGGGGTGGGGGCAGAGGAACCCTTGGCAGCCACAGCAGCAGCAGGTGCAGAGACGATGACTGTTCCTGGAGCTCTAGGACCACAGATTGTGGGAGGATTGAACAACTGACAGTACACCCCCCACTCCCACTGGAAGCAGAGAACTCCCTTGACAAAGAGCTCAGAAGTCAAGTAAATGGCTGGGGAAATGAACAAAAAATGGAAAAAAGAATCAGACTCTAGAATCTTACTTTGGTGGCAAGGAAGACTAAAACATGCAAACAGAAGACAACAAAGTCAAAGCTCCTCCATCAAAAGCCTCCAAGAAAAATATGAATTGGTCTCAGTCCATGGAAGAGCTCAAAAAGGATTTTGAAAATCAAGTAAGAGAAGTAAGCAAAATTGGGAAGAGAAATGAGTGATGCAAGAAAATCATGAAAAACAAGTCAACTGCTTGCTAAAGGAGACCGAAAAAGATGCTGAAGAAAATAACACTTTAGAAAATAGACTAACCCAAATGGCAAAAGAGATCAAAAAAGCCAATGAGGAGAAGAATGCCCTAAAAAGCAGAATTGGCCAAATGGAAAAAGAGATTCAAAAGCTCACTGAAGAAAATAATTCCTTAAAGATTAGAATGGAGCAGATGGAAGCTAATGATTTTAAGAAAAATCAAGAAATTATAAAAGAAAACCAAAGGAATGAAAAAAATAGAAGACAATGTGAAATATCTCCATTGGAAAAACAACTGACCTGGAAAACAGATCCAGGAGAGACAATTTAAAAATTATGGGACTACCTGAAAGCCATGATCAAAAAATGAGCCTAGACATCATCTTTCATGAAATGATCAAGGAAACTGCCCTGATGTTCTAGAACTAGAGAGTAAAATAAATATTAA
Organism: Notamacropus eugenii; assembly: GCF_028372415.1. Classification (NCBI taxonomy): domain Eukaryota; kingdom Metazoa; phylum Chordata; class Mammalia; order Diprotodontia; family Macropodidae; genus Notamacropus; species Notamacropus eugenii. Next base: position 110,125,974 of record NC_092873.1, on the reverse strand, counting down.
AAGAATCCACTGATCACCTCCTGAAAGAGATCCAAAAAGAAAAACTCCTGGGAATATTATAGCCAAATTCCAGAGTTCCCAGTTTGAGGGGAAAATATTGCAAGCAGCCAGAAAGAAATAATTTGAGTATTGTGGAAATTCAATCAGGATAACAAAAGATCTAGCAGCTTCTATGTTAAGGGATCAAAGGGCTTAGAATATGACATTCCAAAAGTCAAAGGAGCTAGGATTAAAACCAAGAATCACCTACCCAGCAAAATTGAGTATAATACTTAAGGGGAAAAAAATAATCATTCAATGAAATAGAGGACTTTCAAGCATTCTTGATGAAAAGACCAGAGCTGAATAGAAAATTTGACTTTCAAACACAAGAATCAAGAGAAGCATGAAAATGAAAATAGGAAAGAGAAATTGTAAGGGACTTACTAAAGTTGAACTGTTTACATTTCCACATAGAAAGATCATATTTGTAACTCTTGAGACTTCTCAGTATTTGGGTAGTTGTAGGGATTATATACATATAGACAGAGGGTACAGGGTGAGTTGAATAGGAAGGGATGATGTTTAAAATATAAAATTAAGGGGTGAGAGGAATATATTGGGAGGAGAAAGGGAGAAATGGAATGGGGCAGATTATCTCTCATAAAAGATGCAAGAAAAAGCTTTTTCAATGGAGGGGGAAAAAGGGAGAAGTGAGAGGGGAAAAAATGAAGCTTACTCTCATCACATTTGGTTTAAGGAGGGAATAACATATACACTCAATTTGTATTGAAAATCTATCTCACACTACAGGAAAGTAGGGAAGAAGGGGATAAGTATGGTGGGGGAGGTGATGGAAGGAAGGGCAAATGGGAGGAAGGGTTAGTTAGAAGTTAACACTTTTGGAGAGGGACAAGGTCAAAAGAGAAAATAGAATAAATTGATGGCAGGATAGGATGGAGGGAAAATACAGTTAATCTTTCGCAACATGACTTTTATGGAAGTCTTTTGCATAACTAAACATGTATAACCTATATTGAATTGCTTGCCTTCTCAGTGGGAATGGGTGGGAAGGGAGGAAGGGAGAGAAGTTGGAACTCAAAGTTTTAAAAAAGAATGTTGACAATTGTTTTTACATGCAACTGGGAAATAAGAAATACAGGTAATGGGGTATAGAAATCTATCTTGCTCTACAAGAAAATAGAGGAGAGGGGAATAAGGGAAGGGAGGGGTGTGATAGAAGGGAGGGCAGATTGGGGGAAGGGGTAATCAGAATGCACAGTGTCTTGGGGTGGGGGAGGGGAGAGATGGGAGAGAGAAAATTTGTAACTCAAAATCTTGTGGAAATGAATGTTGAGAACTAAAAATAAATAAATTAAAAAAATAAAAAAGGGAGTGACCTCCAAAAAAATCAAGTAACAGAGGTAGAAGAAAAATTGGGAGAAGAAATGAGAGTTATACAAGGTAATTATGAAAAAAAAAAAAGAGTCAACACCTTGAAAAGGGAAGCACAAAAATTGACTGAAGAAAACAACTCCTTTAAAAGTAGAATTGTTCAAATGGAAAAGGAAGTACCAAAGGTAACTGAAGAAAATAATCTCTTAAAAATTAGAGTTGGGCAAGTGGAAGCTAACAACTTTATGGTCTCATAGATGTCTATCAAGAATCAATCAAACAAAATCAAAAGAATGACCAAATAGAAGCAAATGTAAAATACCTCACTGGAAAAGCAATTGACCTGGAAAGTAGATCCAGGAGAGATAATTTAAGAATTATTGGACTACCTAAAAGCTGTGATCCAAGAAAAAAAATGTTTGAACAGCATCATTCAAGAAATTATCAAGGAAAACTGCCCTGATATCCTAGAACCAGAAGGTAGAATAGTCATTGAAAGAATCCATCGATCACCTCCTGAACGAGATCCCAACATAATAATCCCAAAGACTATTGTAGTCAAATTTCAGAACATTAGGTCAAAGAGAAAATATTGCAAGCAGACAGAAAGAAACAATTCAAATATCAAGGAGACAGTCAGGATTACACAGGATTTAGCAGGATTAGCATTACAGGATCAGGGGACTTGGAATATGATATTACAGAAGGAAAAGAGCTTGGATCACAACCGAGAATCAACTACCCAGTAAAAGTGAGCCTGATCTTTCAGGGGAAAAGATGGATGTTCGATGAAATATGGGGCTTTCAAACTTTCCTGATGAAAAGACCACAGCTGAACAGAAAATCGGATTTTCAAATACATGACTCAAGAGAAGCATAAAAATGTAAACAGGTAAAACAAAACATGGTATTCAATTTGGTTAAACTATTTATAGCCCTATATGGGAAGCAGATTTTTGTAACTCTTAAGAACAATATCTCTATTAGTGCAGTTAGAAGGAGTATACTTAGAGGTTGTGGGTATAAGTTGACTTATATCTCATTAACTGATGATTGAAAAAATTAATTAAGGGGTGAAAAAAGGATTATACTCAGAGAAGAGGAAAGGGAGAGACAGAATGTGGTAAATTATATGACATGAAGAGACATTAGAGAAAGAAGGTGAGCATTGTTTGAACCTTACTCTCCTTGTATTTTCCTCAAAGAGGCATGACATAGACACTCAGTTGGGTCAAGAAATCTATCTTACCCTTTAGGGAGGTAAGAGGAGGGAAAGGAGGAAAGAAAAGGTGGGTTCTGATAGAAGGGAGGTCAGATTGAGATAGGCAGTGGTCAGAAGCAAAACACAGGTGAGAAGGGACAGTGTAAAGAGAGAAATATAAACAAAGGAACAATAGGATGGAGGGAAGTACACAGTGATCATAAGTGTGAATGGAAATGGAATGAACTTTTCCACAAAACAGAAGTGGATAGCAGAGTGGATTAAAAGCCAGAATCCTACAACATGTTGTCTACAAGAAACGCATTTGAAGCAGAGAGACACAAAGTAGAGGTAAAAGGCTGGAAAAGAATATAATATGCTTCAGCTGAAGTAAAAAAAAAACACAGCAGGGGTAGCAATCCTGATCTCAGACAAAACAAAAGCAAAAATAGATCTAATTAAAAGAGACAAGGAAGGAAACTGCATCTTGCTGAAAGATATCATAATCAAACAATACTAAATATATAAGCACCAAGTCATATAGCATCCACAGTCTTAGAGAAGTTAAGTGAGTTACAAGAAGAAATAGACAGCAAAGCTATATTAGTGGGGGAAACTCAATATTCCCCTCTCAGAAATGGATAAATCTAACTACAAAATAAACAAGAAAGAAGTTAAGAAGGTGAATAGAAATTTAGAAAAGTTAGGTATGATCTCTGGAGAAAATTGAATGGGGATAGAAAAGAATATACTTTCTTTTTCTCAGTGGGCATATGGCACCTACACAAAAATTGGCCATGTATTAGGGCATAAAAGCCTTACAATCAAATGCAGAAAGGTAGAAATATTAAATTCATCGTCTTCAGATCATGATACAATAAAAATTACATGTAATAAAGGGCCATGGAAAAGTAAACTAAAATTAATTGGAGACTAAATAATCTAATCCTAAAGACTGAGTGGCTCAAACCACAAATCATGGAAATAATCAACAATTTCATCAAAGAGAGAAACAATAATGAGACAATATAATCAAAATTTATGAGATGAAGCCAAAGCAGTATTTAAGGGAAATTTTATATCTCTAAATGGTCACATGAATAAAATAGAAAAAGATTAGATCAATGAACTGGCATGCAATTAAAAAGAATAAATTAAAAAAAATAATTAAAGAAAAAAGAACAAATTAAAAATCCCCAATTAAACACCAAATTAGAAATTCTGAAGATCAAAAGAGAGATTAATAAAGCTGAAAGAAAACTATTAAACTAATAAACTATGAGCTGGTTTTAGAAAAAAAACAAAATAGATAAACCTTTGGTTAACTTGATTAAAAGAGAAGAAAACCAAATTCCTAGTATCAAAAATGAAAAGGGTGAATTCACCACCAATGAAGAGAAAATTAAAGGAATAGTTAGGACTTAATTTTGCCCAACTATATACCAATAAATCTAATAATCTTAGTGAAATGGATGAATATTTACAAAAATATACATTTCTCAGATTAACAGAAGAGGAAATAAAATACTTAAATAGTCCCATTTTAGAAAAAGAAATTGAACAAGCCATCAATAAACTCCCTAAGAAGAATCTCCAGGGCCAGATGGATTTACCATTGAATTCCGCCAAACATTTAAAGAATAATCAATTTTAAATTGGAATTTCAATTTGGAAAAATAAATAAAGAAGGAGTCTAACCGAATTCCTTTTGTGACACAAATATGGTGCTGATACTTAAACCAGGAAGAGCCAAACTGGAGAAAATTATAGACCAATTCCCTAATGATTATTGATGCAAAAATTTTAAGTAAGATATAAGCAAATACATTACATCAGTTTATCTCCAGGATAGATTTGTCACTATGACCAGGTGGGATTTATACCAGGAGTGCAGGGCTGGTTCAATATTGAGGAATACTATTAGCTTAATGACCATATCAATAACAAAACCAACAGAAATCAATGATATATTTGGATCTGACTTTATTTGTGTGAAAAGTGTTTTGTAATTGTGCTTGGAAATCAAAGGGATGCCCATCAGTTGGGGAATGGCTAAACATGTTGTGGTATGTGAATGTAATGGGATACTATTGTGTTATAAGAAATGATGAGCAGGTAGATTTCAGAAAAATCTGAAAGACTTAATGAACTGATGCTGAGTGAAGTGAGCAGAACCAGAACATTGTACATAGTAACAGCAACGTTGTGTGATGGTCAACTACGATTGACTTAGCTCTTCCCAGCAACATTTGTTCCAAAAGACTTCTGATGGAAAATGCTGTCAACATCGAGAGAAAGAACTATGGAGTCTGAATGCAGATTGACACATACTATTTTCACTTTTTTTGGTGGCTTTTCCCTTTTTTTTTTTTTTTTTGTTACTGCACGACATAACTAATGTGGAAATATGTTTACATGATTGTACATGTATAACCTATATCAGATTGCTTGCCATTTTGGGAAGGACTCAAAATCTTATAAAAAAAATGAATGTTGAAAATTATCTTTACATGGAATTAGAAAAAATAAAATAATACTTACAAAACAATCAAAAAAAAAACCCCAAAGATACTGAAATGATTTGCTATTCCTTCTCCAGCTCATTTTACAAAATTTACAAATTTGTGTAAATTTGCATTTATACAACTTGTCCTTTCCCCACATGGACTGTGTAAAATTAAGTATTTCCACTATTATCATCTCCATTTTACAAATGAACACATTCATTCATACCAAGGCTACAATTTATCATGTTAGTTTTCTTTGACTTACAGAATTTAAATGACTTTATCATGGCCATATATATGTAACTAGTATATTTTAGATGCAGATTTTGAACCTTGTTCTCGCCTAACCCCAAGTCCACTTTTCTTTCCATGGCATCACACTACCTTCATTCTCCCTGACCACCTTCTTTCTCTTTGTGCCCCAGCCTCTTGTCATGGTGCTTCTTACATTTTTTTAGTCATCAACCAGAATGTCAAATTTAACTTGGGTGTTGCTAATAGGATGTAGACAAGTATAATCAGATAGGTCTTTATGAACCCTCTCAGTGGTACTAGGACTGGGCCTTGATGGATGGAAGAAAGTAGATAATTAGGGAGAAGGGCATTCTGGGTGGAGATGAATAGGAATAAGAAATGTGAGCAGAAAAGGGTAGCAATTAAAAAAACAAACCCCAGCATGTCACAGAGTTTGGAGTAAGCTTTGTGCACGTACATTTGACAATAAAACAATCTGTCTAATTGACAGAGGGTTTATGTTAGGAGAAAGTCTTACAGGAAATTGCATGTAATAGAGAAACTTGAAAAACAAACAAGGTGGAATTTTTAAGGAAAGTGTAGTGGATTCTTGAGAAAGAGAAATAGTAGAATGAAACCAGATGTAAGAAAATTAAGGTTGAATGAGTTTGCAGAACAGGTTGAATCCCAGAGAGACTTGAGGTAGGAAGACCAGCTAGGAAGCAACTGCAGTGGTCTGAGAATGAGGATTACATTTGGGACAGGATCAGTGGGAGGGAAATAGATGAACCTGAAAGAAATGGTTAAGAAAGATTTTATGAGCATTGTAACTGGATGGATGTAAGGGACAAAAAGAGGGATGGTGTCTGTAAGGAATGACCTTAAACAAGGTATCTAACCTGTTGACCTCAGGCTCCCCAGTAAAATGAGAGGTTTGCATTAAATGATTGTTGAGGTCTCTTCTGCTCTTAACAGGTGAAAAGACATTTATTAAACACATTTATGTGCCAAGAACTTTGAGTGCTAGGGATGCAAATAGAAAAATGAGACAGTCACTTGTCTCAAGGAGCTCATATCCTAATTGGGGGAGACAATGCATGCAAAAGAGTGTTCAACTGTAGGCCAGATGGGGAAGAGGACTTAAGAGTGTGTGAGCAGAGCACCTACCCAGCAGATCATGTAGACCTGAATGGCCTAAAGACGTAGTGGCAGGGCAGGTGGTGGGCCTCCACCTTAATAGAAGGATTATACTGAGTGACTTCCTACTGGGTAGTGCTTAGAGTGCAGCATCTGCAGTTTGGAGGCTTGAGTTCAAATCTAGCCTCAGACACATCCTGGCTGTGAGACCCTGGCAAGTCACCTTTGTTTACTTCAGTTTGCTACCTTGCAGGATTATTGTGAGGATCAGATGAGATAATTATAAAACATTTAGCACAGTGCCTGGCACATAATGAACACTATATAGATATTAGCTATTATTAACATCAAAGCAGTATGAATGGCCATTGACCAGAGAGACTAGGCCTTATCACCACTGGGGGAGTCAGGGAGGAGAGAGTAGTTCTGAGAATACTTGGAGTACAATAGGCTCTCCATGCTTTAGAAATGTGTCTGTGGGGGTGAGGTAAAGGGGGGGAGAAGGGTCAGCATGCAGCCAGGGCGAGGAAGAAGAAAGGGGGAAAAGGAGATATTCCAATAGAAACTGGCAGGGGATAGGTCAGAGATAATATTTTTATATTCTTAGATTAGAGAACATATTTAGAAGCAGGCAAGAGCCTGTGAACTCTTTTCAAGTCTAACCTTGTAGGCAACTTAATGTTCTATTTAAACTAGTCTCAGTTTTGCTATCTAATCCAGAAGAGGGAATTTCAGATTAGGAAGGGATGCCACAGGTTTTTGAGGATTTGATAAGCTTGAGCCAGGCACTTGTCAGCCTTCTAAGCAGATTTCAAAAAAACTATGAGATTCACCAAAAGGGGCCATCCCCTGGCTACTCCTTAAAGAGGTCTATTCATTGAATGGGTGTTACCTCACCCTAAGTGAGTTCCTGAATAGACCTTGGCCTAAAGGAGTCAAGGTCTCCTATTGCATCCTGAGTCATCTCCAATTATACTGAGGAATATCTGGTCACTGGATTCTGATGGCTCTGGAGGAGAAGTGAGGCTGGTGACCTGCACAGCCCTCCCTTACTCAAAACAAAGTCAAGTGCAAGTCACGTCATCATTTCTCTGATGGCATGGTCTTCTTCTGCAACGAAGGATAAACACAACAACGTGCAGCCTTCACTCCTCGAGGAAAGCTCACTTTTACCCTTTCCACCATCTCCTTGATTATCTTCCTTTGCCCATAAAAACCAAAAGAATGCTTGCAGTCACAGAGGTCCTCTCAAACAAAATCCAGGGAAATTTTAACTGTGGAAAGGAGGTAGAATGGAGGAGTAGAGAGACTGTATTGTGGTTGTTTTATATCTGTTCACTCAATTTGTTTAGGGCATCTAATATGCATACTCATACTAATACATACATAGACTAATATACACATACATACATACATTACATATGTGATTATAAACTCTTTGAGGACAGAGAGCTATGTGTATTTTTAAAGTGTGCATAAAGCTACAGGGTTTAGATCCTGAAGGCACCTTAGAGTTCATATAGTACAAAGTCATCATTCAGAGAAGTGGCATGAATTGCCCAACGTCAAACGATTTGGAAGTAGCAGAAGCAAAGTTCAAACTTGGCTCCTATGCTTTTTAGACTACATCAGATGACTGAAGTGCCTAATATAATTCAGTTGTGATGAATAAATGCTTGTTGACCGATATTAAGGGGTAAGGGTGAAAGAGATAAAGAAAGGAATAAGACTTGTTTTTTCATTGGCCTGGGAAACTTGTGGGTGAGACAGTTTCCCTTACCAATGCAACTTGGCACCTCCATTGCCACTCATGTGGTCTGAAGTTGCCTAGAACATGCATGACAGCCAGAGTCTGTCAGAGGAGGGTATTAAATCTGTTGATTTGAAAATGCAGCCCAGCAGATCTACACAATTCTGGGCCCAGCTCCCTTATCTTTCAGCAGACTTTGTCCAATACATACATGTTTGGATTTTTTGGAGACAATCAGGGTTAAATGAGTTGCCCAGGGTCCCACAGCTAGTAAGTGTTTGAGGCCAGATTTGAATTCAGGCCCTCCTGACTCAGGTCAGTGCTTTATGCACTGTGCTACCTAGTTGCCCCACGCATACATGTTAATAGATTTATTTGACAGGCTATCCATCCAGTTATGTGTTTAATCTGAGCAGTTTGCGTTTTTCATCCACTTTTTGATGTGGATGGTTAGATTGAGCTCTTCTGCATTTTTGGTCAGTTCTTTCAGGAAATCTGAACCCTATTCTGACCCTGGCATATATTTAAACCCTGATTCCAACCAGATATATAGTACAGTATTCTAGAACTCAGTGCAGTTAGTAGGAGGTTATCTGTGAAGAGGAGCAGTTAGATAACTTCACCATTAATAGTAACATAATGGATAAAAATCTCCATCTTACAGGTGATGTAACTGATGCACGGTTATGCCAAGTGATATTCCCAAGGTCATATAACTAATAAGTGGAAGAGACAGGACCAGAATCTAGATCTTCTGACTCCTGAAGTCTATTCTTCTCATCACTGCTCTACGCTACATTAGTCAATTAACAAATATTTATTAATCACCTACGTATCAGCCACTGTATTAGGTGCTAGGTATGAGATCATACAGGCAGTTTGAGTTTTGATTTTTTCTTTTTAAGACAAAAGGACCCTATAAATTTTAGGTCTTGAAAGTAGAAGTGAGGGTGATGTAGTAGAAGAAAAGATCCAGGGAACAAAGGAAGATGAAAAGTGGTTTGGAAGACTGAACACAGGATGTGTTGCGTATATATGATCAGGATTCTCCTGGCTTCTCTCCTCCCACCTTTCCTTCTTCTGCTTCCAAGGCTTAGGAAGCTATGAAAATCCAATACAGTTGCTATACAAAGACCCAGTATTGTGTCACTTGGAGGCACCTAAGACCAGAGCTGTGTGTCTTCTGAAAGGCCAATGTTTCCCCTTGTGCTTTTGCTTTGTCACCACTGCTTGATGGGCCAAGAACGTATAGGAACTTTTGAGTAATGCTTTATGGATGTTGATTCCACAGGGATTTGGATCTAATGGTTTTTGTTCAGTTGCTGCTTTACATGACTCCATGGACTTTGCCCATGGGGTTTTCTTGGTAGTGATACAGTAGTGGTTTGCCATTTCCTTCTCCAATGTGTCTCCATTTTGTAGAAGAGGAACTGAGGCAAATAGAGGTCAGTTGTCTTGCCCCTGAGTCACACAGTTAGTAAATGTCTGAGGCCAGATTTGTATTCGGATATTCCTGCTTCCAGGCCTGGTGCTCTATCCACTGTACCACTGCCTAGCTGCCATTTTGGATCTAGTAGGTGCCCAATAAGTGCACTAATTGCTGACTAAGGCTAGGTCTGCACAAGTCACAATCATTTGCTCATATGGTCAATTCAATGTGAGAAAAAATAGTCAAATTAATTACCATTATTTTTAAATGAATGCAAAAATTATAATTATGCAAAGAACATGAAGTACTCTATGAACTCAGACATAAAAATGAAATTTGAATATGTCAGAGTCCTTGTTACATAAAATTGTAGAGCTGGCATGGGCCTTTGAGATCATCTATTCTAATTCCCTCATTTTATCTATGAAGGAATTGAGGCCCATTATCAAAGCCAGGACTTGATGAAGTGAACTTTGGATATTTTACCTCCTGTTCTTTTATTATAGTCCACACCTGATTTCTGCTTTTTTTGGCTGTTCAGGTCCTCTCACTTTTGCCAGCCCCCAGACCTTCCCTTCCTCTGATCTATCCCTTCCCTACACACTCACCTACTCTACCCCTAACACCTGCTACCATGGCATACTGAAAAGAATATTGGACTTGGAATCAAGGTTCAAATTTCATCTCTGGCATTTACTGTCTGGGTGACCAAGCCAACTTGAGCCTCAGTTTTGTCATCTGTAAAATGGGAATGATGCTTACAGAATTTCCCTTGAAAGGTTGTTGTGAGACTAGAAATGAGTTAAGCATTTTGCTCATCTTAAGCTGCTATATAAACATTAGTAGGTGGGCATCATGGCATAGTGGAGAGAGTTGGACTAAGAAAGAAAACCTGAGTTCAAGTCCAGCTCCTGATATATACTGATTTGATAACTATGGGGAAGTCATTTAATCTCTCTTTGCCATAAACAATTTTGTAAGACTATAAGTTGCAAAGCAGAAATCTATTTGCATCGATGAAGGAACTTTCCTCATAGATGAACTCTCTATACTGATGAAATCACAAGTCTGGGCAAAAAAACAGTTACTAATATCATTTTTGTTTTGTGAGGGGCTGGGTGGGGTGTAAACCTGTGGTTTCACCAATACAAGGAAATTCTGATGTGGACACTGTTACCACCCATGCAGATCAGCCACTCCCCGGTAGAGAGTTGTTGGTTCCCTGAGAGGTCAGTGACTTGATTATAGGCACACATGTATATCAGAAGCAGAATATGAACCCAAGTGATACTAAGGCTAGATGGATCTCTGCCTTATTTTACTGTATTATTATTTTTTTCTAAAGGTAAGAAATAAGACACAGTACAGATGCAGGCATAAAAATGGAAACTTCCACCATCAAAACTTACCTTTTCTGTTTCCCACATCTCAAGGACCTGTGGGTTGTAGAGAATTAGTAAGTTCATAGGAATTGGCTGCTAAAGAACACCTTAGAGAGCATTTAGTCAAGCTCAGCTCCTGGCAAGTTCACATCAGATTCAGCAAAAGCAAAGAAAGACAAAGGAACAGCAGGTAGGGGATTCATACCAGTTCTTTACTCCAAGTGGCAGCCAGCAAGGAGGAGGTGAGGAAGGACACCCGTGCTCCTTGGCCAGTGTCTACCTGATTTATAGGTAAAAGACAAAGAAGACATTTTGCCAACAATTAAGTTCACAAGTTAACTTTAGTAATATTATCATTCTGTACCAGCACAATAAATATCAATTATGTCACTAACATATCTCACAGCACTGCCTCAGTAGGACAGTTTGTCACTATGATGTTAAGACTTATTATCTAGGATCCTTGAGACTATTCTGGGAGTTATTATCTAACACCTGAAGATTAGACATTATCATGAGTTTGGATTCTGGGAAGCTGATCCTGGGAGAAAACTAAGTTCTAAAAAAGTATAACAAAATCCATCTCCTTTACACAGAGGAGGGAACTGAGGCTTAGAATGATTAAGTGACTTAACCAAGGTCACACAAGTGGTAGAGTGAGAATTTAAATTCAGGTGATCCAATTCCAGACCTTGTCAGCTGTGTCTGACTCTTCATGATCCTACTTGGGATTTTCTTGATAAAGATACTGAAATGGTTTGCCATTTCCTTCTGTAGCTCATTTTGTAGATGAGGAAACTGAGGCAAACAGGGTGAAATAACTTGCCCAGGATCACACAGCTATTAAATGTCTAAGGCTGGATTTGAACCTGGGAAGATGAGTCTTCTTGACTCTAGGCCTGGCACTCTATCCACTGAGTCACCTAGCTGCCATTGTACCATACCTCTCTGTAATATGCTTGCATTTCGTAGCAGCATCCTACAATCAAGACTCCTTAATTCAACAAGACAAATACTTTTACTGATAGGAATTTCAGATATTTTAGGCTAGTGGGAAAAGGGGCCTTTGGGCACTTTTCAGATCTCTCCTCTGTGAGATATCTCCACCACCATATCTGACAAGAACTTCCTGACTTTAAACTTTGCTTCTCCCCTTCTGCTATATTAATAATGACTTTTTCTCTAGAACAGAAAAAAAAATACAGTGCAAAGGCCATTTGTATTGTGGAAAGAGTTAGGTGTCACATTAGATAGAGTGCTAGACTTGAAGTGAGAAAGACCTAAGTTTGAATCCTGCCTCAGTCACTTACTTGCTGTGTGTGACTCTTGGCAAGTCACTTAAACTCTGCCTCAGTTTCCTTGTCTATAAAAAGAGGACTCTATCTCACAGGGCCAAGGCGAAGATTTTGTGTGATACTTGAGCTCTCTACCTCAGTTTCCCCATCTGTAAAACGAGCACCCCACTTCACAGTACAGTTGTGAAGATCAAATTAGTAAAGTACTTTGAAAAATGTGAAAGCACTTTATAAATGGGTTAACTCCTCAGACAAATGGTTTGCCTGTTTTGGTATGGATTTCTCAATTGAGTCAATAATTGATTTAACTCTGCTTCTACTAAATTGGACAAGATTTTTCATTCAGATGACCAAGTTGACATTTGGTTTTGGCACTGCCTCAATCCTGGTCATGGTCAAAGTTAAGGAGGATGTGAATGTGAATAACAATACATTTTCTGTAGATACGGAACTTCTCATAATGGCTTTTCTTATTTGTTTATTTGGGGATGGGATATGATTTCTTGACTGGAAAATCTGTGTTGTGGAAACTCCCTTCATTGATGAAGATTTGGCAAAGGACTGTAATTTATAGACTTGCTGATTGACAAAGCAAATGTAATATAAAGTTCCAGTTACTTGCCAGTAGCAACACTGATAGTATATGTAGGGCTTGGCCAGTATAAGGCAGGATTTGAATCTAGGTCTTTCTGAAACTGAGGCACAATTTTAGTCCTCTTACTTCAGGGGTCAAACATACAACATTCCTGAACATGCACTGAGCTAGATTAAAATGTAACTGGGAAATGTTTAGCAAAATAAACAAAAATATATTTTTCTGTTGAATTGTTTCAGTCATGTTCAACTCTTTTTGACCCCGTTTGGGGTTTTCTTGGTAAAGATACTGAAGTAGTTTGCTATTTTCTCTTCCAGCTCATTTAACAGATGAGAAAACTGAAGTAAACAGGGTTAAGTTGCCCGGGGTCACATAGCTAGTGTCTGAGGGCAGATTTGAACTCAGTTCTTCCTGACTCCAGGCTTGGCACTTTATTCGCTGCATCCCCTAATTGCATAAAAATACAGTCAAACATAAATAATGTTAATATGTGGTTTTCTAGGTCAGTATGTGTCCAGTAGGGATCCTTATGTGAAGTCTAGTGGCCACCATTTCTATTTGGGTTTGACAGCACTGCTCTATTCCATGATGCCCTTTTAGAAGAAATAGTTCTTTAGTATTGGGTTTGGGAGAAAGAGTGGCTAGAAAATTCCTATCTCAGATATTTGTATGTGAGTGATAATCTCCTCCCATTTCCCCCCTACCCCCCATTAATTTAGTCTTGACCTTCGGAAAAAGGTTTTTTTAATTAGATAAGATTAAATATACTGGGATCCAAGTGTCAGAGTGGAACCTCTGAGAAAAGAGGATGTCTTAGAATCAATGAGACCTTAAAGATACCCTCATCAATAATAATTCCCAGTAGAATGCTAGGTACTTGAGGGTATGTACTTCTTCCCCCTTTGTGACCCCAGCACTTGGCACCATGTCTGGCACATAGTGGGCACTTACATATTTGCTGAATAATTTATATTTACGTAGCACTTTATGGTTTACAAGGTTCCTTTGTGTTGGTTGCTCAATGATGATCATCCCCATTTTATAGATAAATACATAGAGATTCTTACAAGTATTTTTCCATGGCCACATAACTGTTAAATGTCTGAAGCAACACTGAATCCAACTCTCCAGACTCCAAGTTGAGCATGTGCTGCCACACAAATGAGATGATATCCAATAAGAGAAGTTGTGTAAAAGAGATGGGGAACCAGAAAATATTACCTGAAAGGCAGTGTAGAATCATGGGCAGAGGAGTAGGAATTTATAGGGGGAAGATGGTGGAAGGCTGGTGAAGGAAGGTACAATTTGAACTGTGTCTGAAGGATGAGTAGGATTCAAATAGATGGTATATAGATGGTAGGATTCACATAGCTGGCAATTCAAGCATTAACATTATGTGCACTAATTGCTGACTAAGACTGAGTCTACGCAACTCCCAATCATTCACTTCTATGGTCTATCTTGTCAAAAAGTCAGCAGCACAAATATGAAAAAATAGTCAAATCAGTTATTTGGTGGAAGGGAAGCTAGAATGTGTAAGCCATGTTGGGAAGGATAGAATGTACAAATTCAGCTAGATTGGATAAGGACATAGTGGGAGATAAGATTGTTAGGTAGATTGAGACCTGATTATGAAACATCTTAAATTTGACTAAAGGGTTTCATTTATCCTATAAGCAACAGGGAGCCAAGGAAAGATTTTCAAGTGGAGGAAGTGGTAAAATGTTGTGTTAGGCAGATTCACTTGGCAGCAAAGTGCTGAATGAATTGGAAGCTACTCCAAGTGTGTAATAATGAAGGCTGAATCAAGGTGTCATCAATGAGAATGAATTGGAAGACATAGTGAGAATAAAGTGAGATATATTTTGAAGGAGGGATCCACATGATTGGGGGTGTAAGGGAAAGGTAAAAGTGGAAGATGACACTGAGGCTTTCAGCCAGGACAACTAGGATCATTATGGTGCCTACTGACAAAAACAAGGAAATCAGGATGGAGTTTGGATTTGGGGGACAAACAGGACATTTGGTTTAGGTAATCTGAGTGTGTTAGGTCATCCATATGGCATATGGCAGGCAAATGAAGATGTGAGATTCAAGAGACAGGCCAGGAATGATGCTTGAGATATTCAATCAGTAGCCAAGTCTTACTGACACTACCTACATAGTCTACCTCCCATTTGTCCCCTCCTTTCACATTCATACAATCACTACTACAGTTCAGGTCCTCATTATTTTTCTCTAAGACTAATAGCCTTCTAAGGGCATCTAGGTGGGACAGTGGATAGAGTGCCAGGTCTGGAGTCAGGAGACTCTTCTTCCTGAGTTCAAATCCAGTCAAATCAGACACTAACTGCGTGACTCTAGGCAAATCATTTGACACCCTGTTTGCCTCAGTTTCCTCATCTGTAAAATGAGCTGCAGAAAGAAATGGAAAACCACCCCAGTGTCTTTGACAAGAGGACTCTAAATGGTGTCACAAAGAGTTAAACATGACTAAAACGACCCAACAACAGTAAAATGGAGATAATAATAACATCTACCTCACAGGGTTCTTATGAGTATCAAATGAGATATTAATTGCAAAAGCACTTAGCACAGTGCCTGACACATAGTGAGAGCTACATCAGTTGATCAGTACACATTTATTAAGTACTACTGTGTGCAAGACACGGTGCTAAGTGCTGGAGATTCAAAAAGAGGCAAAAGACAGCCCCTGCTCTCAAGAACCTTACAATCTAATACGGAACACATCCTGCAAACAAAGCTTCTCTTATACAAGGAAAACTATGTATGGCATAAACAGGAAATAATTAGCAGAGAGAAGTCACTAGAATTAAGAGAGTTTGAGTAGAAGTAGAAGATGAGATTATAGTTGGGACCCAAGGGAAGCCAGAGAGGTCAGTAGTCTGAGCAGAGGAGGGAGAGTATTCCAGGCCTGGCAGACAACCAGGGAATGCTAGGAGCTGAGATGGAGTGTCTTGTGCAACAGCCAGGAGGGTCACTGTACTGAAGAATGGGTGATATAGATAGATAGAGTTTGTGTGCGTGTGTATACGTACACATATATATACCATATATACATAGTTATATAAAGTTTAATTTTATATGTAGTTATATATGCTTTTTAATATATAGTTATAAATACACATTTATAACGAAATATCCATATTTACAACTATATAGGTATAATATATAGTTATATATGCTGTATATGTGTTATATATGTACATGTAAGTATGGATCTATTATATTATGTAGTAGGAAAGTGAGACCCATGGCCCCTACATAACTTAAATGTCCAGCAGCATATTTTGGTTTTTAATCAGTCAAGAAGCATTTATGATGGTGTAGTTTATAGAGCAGTGATCGTAGAATGAGGAAATTCTGGGTTCAAATCCTCCCTCAGACACGAAAAAGTTGTGTGACCCTGATCATTTGATCTCCCTGTGCCCATTTCCTCATCTATAAAATAAGATTGGATCTGATGACCTTCAAGTTCCCTTTCAGCTTTCAATCTATAGAATGTACAAATCCAGCTAGATTGGATGAGGAAATAGTGGGAGATAAGATTGTTAACTAGATTGGGACCTGATTATGAAGCATCTTAAATTTGGCTAAAAGTTTTCATTTATCCTATAGGCAACAGGGAGCCAAGTAAAGTTTTTCAAGAAAGTTCTTCATCAGTGCTAGACACTGTGCTAATCACTGGAGATACAAAGAAAGGTTCTTGAAGGAGTTAACATTCTAATTATGGGGTGGAGTTGGGAGGAGACTTGTAAAC
Organism: Notamacropus eugenii; assembly: GCF_028372415.1. NCBI lineage: Eukaryota > Metazoa > Chordata > Mammalia > Diprotodontia > Macropodidae > Notamacropus > Notamacropus eugenii. The sequence goes on along the minus strand of NC_092873.1, from coordinate 110,109,289 downwards.
CATCAGCCTTCAGTTCACAGAGCCATTACTGTGAAGTAGAAAGGGTGGTTGGATTTGGATTCAGAGGACCTGGATTCAGATTTTGACTGTACTACTATGTGAATTTGACTCAGTTTCTTCAACTGTAAAATGATGAGGTTGGAATAGTCTTTTAGGGTTCTTTCTAGCTCTAGATCTCTGATCTTTATCTGGAACTTAATTTAAAAAAAAAAACCAAAACAACTATTGATCACCATGCAGTTGGCAAAGGGACAAGAAACTGGTATATGAATCAAGAAAATATGTAAAAGAAAAAGCCTTTAGGAAAGTGGGTTTTTTTTTTTTATGGAGTCAAACTGTGATCCCATTATTTAGAATGAGGAGAACTAGAAACAGTGCCCTAGTTATTCTCTCTTAAAAAAACAACCACAAAAAAATAATTTTGGCTTTTGTCAAGGCAAGGACAAACTGTTACATTCACTGGGTTATGAGCTTGAGAAAACAGTGGTTGCAAAGGCAACCATAATTGTTTCTTGTTGCTGTCGGTGGCATTAAAGTGGTGGCCTAGTAAACGTAGCTGAAGGGGTGGAATTTCATTAGTTAGACACTTTGAAATGATTAACAATAATAATAGTTAACATTTCTGCAGTTTCAGGGCAGCAAAGTGCTTTTGAAACATTTGATATGCACAACAATCCTAGAAGGTGGGTGCTATTTTTATCTCCATTTTACGTATGAGGAAACTGAGACCCAGAACAGTTAAGTGACTTAACCAGGGTCACACAGCTAACGAATGTCTGAACTTGGGTTCAGAAATTGAACCTGGGTCTTCCTGGCACGAAGTGTAATGATTTCTCCACTAAACCACCAGCTGCCTGAATACAAGTTTGTTGCTAAGGCTAGATTCGCAGAGATATCTTTAGAAATTGGTTCAGAAACAAATAAAAGCAAAATTTTAAAGGTAGAGAAGCTTTAAAGATTCAGTTCTCTTAGAATGTGTGTGTGTGTGTGTGTGTGTGTGTGTGTGTGTGTGTGTATGCGTGCACAGAGCAGGACTGGGGATCCCAGATATGAAAAAAGTCAAAATCAGAACAGGGTCTGATGTCCTTTTCTGAGCTCCTTTGGCATGATGAGTCAGGACAGGTGATGGTCAGTTCACTAGGTTTTCAAACTCTCAGCTGTTTTTTAAAAATGATATTTTATTTTTCCCTGAAAACATGTGAAGATAATTTTTAAAGAAGATTTTGAGTTCCACTTTCTCTGCCACCCCCAGTCCTAGACAGTGAGCAATTTGATATGTTATACATATGCAATCATGTAAAACATTTCCATATTAGTCATGTTGTGAAAGACAGACCAAAGGGGAGAAAAAGAACTCGTGAAAAAAGAAAGTGAAATAGTACGCTTCAATCAGCATTCAGACTCCATCGGTTCTTTTACTGCATGTGGTTAGCATTTTTCATCATGAGTCCTTTGGAATTGTCTAGGATCTTTGAATCGTTGAGAATAGCTAAGTCATTCACAGTTGATCATCATCCAATATCGATGTTACTGTGTGCAATGTTCTCCTGGTCCTGCTCACTTCACTTTGCATCAGTTCATGCAAGTCTTTCCAGGTTTTTTCTGAAATCATCCTGCTTATCATTTCTTACAGCACAGTTGTCTTCTATTATAACCATATACCACAATTTGTTCAACCATTCCTCAATTGCATATTCCCTCAATTTCCAGTTCTTTATCATCACTCTCTCAGCTATTTGAAAACCCACAGATGGTTAACCAATCAGTTGATCTCACATTCCTATAGGGAGTCAAGTTTCAACACAGAAAGGAGAGTCAGGGAGCCAGGATCAGGAGGTTGGGTCAACCATAGCAAGATGTCTCTTCTCCACTCATACTGTAGTTCATATTCCTTTTCACCTTATTGCCATGTTCATCTCTTCCCCAGAATCTTTCTTTCTGCTTTCAAGTATACCCAAGACTCCCATATCTTAAAACATAGACACATAAACTGTGACATTCAACTGCCATCCAGTTTCAGTCCTTCCTTTATAAACTCACTTATTCCCCATTCCTCAGGCTTGCATATCCCTTTTCTGCTTCCACCACGATGGTGCCTGAATGACAGAAACTGGGTTTGGGGATGTTATAAGGCTAACATTTAGACTGTCTATAATTGTTTAACTACTGATCCTTTAAAAGTGAGCCATTGGTCTAGAAGCCTCTATGAAGATAGATTATTGGAGGAAATGAACCACATCAGTAATTATATCAGACATTCATGCTACAAATGAAACTGTAAGGCAAGGAAACATTAGGCCAATGGGAGGTATATCTTGGAGAGGCAAATAAAGTAGGATCACAGAGTAGGTTCCATTATGCACTCAAATATGATATTAAAAAAAACATTCATGGCATACTTTGGTTATCTCACCTTGGAAATCTCATGATTTACATAAATAGAAAGATTACCATAAAGACTTATACAACTTACGTGCTAAAAATCTTTTGCAAAAGGTGAAGTGGCGAAGGTCCAGAAAGAACTTGATAAAATTCTCTTAAATCAAGGCAACATCTGCCTTAATAGTTGGTGACAGGAGAGGAGGACTGTAAAAAAATGTTACTAATTACAATTTAGAATTTTTTTAAAAAATGAAAACATCCCCAAAGGCTTATAGGTTTACCTGATTATCTCAGATTTTCCTGGATAAAATTTTATAATCATTGTTTTCATCATCAACTATGTGTTTCAGGGAAACTAATAGCATTTTGTTTTCTCAATTTTTTAGAGTCAATCTCTTTTTTTTTGTTTGTTTATTTATTTAATTTTTAACATTCATTTTAACAAAATTTTGGGTTCCAAATTTTCTCCCCTTTTGTCCCCTCCCCCTCCAAACACCAAGCATTCTAATTGCCCCTATGACCAATCTGCCCTCTCTTCTATCACCCCTCTCTGCCCTTGTCTCCATCTTCTCTTTTGTCCTGTAGGGCCAGATAACTTTCTATACCCCTTCACCTGTATTTCTTATTTCCTAGTGGCAAGAACAGTACTCAACAGTTGTTCCTAAAACTTTGAGTTCCAACTTCTTTACCTCCCTCCCTCCCCACCCCTTCCCTTTGGAAGGCAAGCAATTCAATATAGGCCAAATCTGTGTAGTTTTGCAAATGACTTCCATAATAGTTGTGTTGTATAGGACTAACTATATTTCCCTCCATCCTATCCTGTCCCCCATTACTTCTATTCTCTTTTGATCCTGTCCCTCCCCTGAGTGTCGACCTCAAATTGCTCCCTCCTCCCCATGTCCTCCCTTCGTCCTCCCTTCCATCATCCCCCCCACCCTGCTTATCCCTTTATCCCCCACTTTCCTGTATTGTAAGATAGGTTTTCATACCAAAATGAGTGTGCATTTTATTCCTTCCTTTAGTGGAATGTGATGAGAGTAAACTTCATATTTTTCTCTCACCTCCCCTCTTTATCCCTCCACTAATAAGTCTTTTGCTTGCCTCTTTTATGAGAGATAATTTGCCCCATTCCATTTCTCCCTTTCTCCTCGCAATATATTTCTCTCTCACTGCTTAATTTCATTTTTTTAAGATATGATCCCATCCTCTTCAATTCACTCTGTGCATTCTGTCTCTATGTGTGTGTGCATGTGCGTGTGCATGTGCATAAGTGTGTGTGTAATCCCACCTAGTACCCAGATACTGAAAAGTTTCAAGAGTTACAAATATTGTCTTTCCATGTAGGAATGTAAACAGTTCAACTTTAGTAAGTCCCTTATGACTTCTCTTTGCTGTTCACCTTTTCATGCTTCTCTTCATTCTTGTGTTTGAAAGTCAAATTTTCTTTTCAGCTCTGGTCTTTTCATCAAGAATGCTTGAAAGTCCTCTATTTCATTGAAAGACCAATATTTCCCCTGAAGTATTATACTCAGTTTTGCTGGGTAGGTGATTCTTGGTCTTAGTCCTAGTTCCTTTGACTTCTGGAATATCCTATTCCATGCCCTTCAATCCCTTAATATGGAAGCTGCTAGATCTTGTGTTATCCTGATTGTAATTCCACAATACTTGAATTGTTTCTTTCTAGCTGCTTGCAATATTTTCTCCTTGACCTGGGAACTCTGGAATTTGGCCACAATATTCCTAGGAGTTTCTCTTTTTGGATCTTTTTCAGGTGGTGATCCGTGGATTCTTTCAATATTTATTTTGCCCTCTGGTTCTAGAATATTAGGGCACTTTTCCTTGATAATTTCATGAAAGATGATGTCTAGGCTCTTTTTTTGATCATGGCTTTCAGGTAGGCCCATAATTTTAAAATTGTCTCTCCTGGATCTGTTTTCCAGGTCAGTTGTTTTTCCAATGAGATATTTCACATTATCTTCCATTTTTTCATGCTTTTGCTTTTGTTTTGTGATTTCTTGGTTTCTCATAAAGTCATTCGCCTCCATCTGTTCCATTCTAATTTTGAAAGAACTATTTTCTTCAGTGAGCTTTTGAATCTCCTTTTCCATTTGGCTAATTCTGCTTTTGAAAGCATTCTTCTTCTCATTGGCTTCTTGAACCTCCTTTGCCGATTGAGTTAGCCTATTTTTCAGAATGTTATTTTCTTCAGCATTTTTTTGGGTCTCCTTTAGCAGGGTGCTGATCTGCTGTTCATACTTTACTTACAAGTCTTTTATTGCTCTTCCCAGTTTTTCCTCTACCTCTCTAACATAATTTTCAAAATTTTCTGAGCTCTTTTTGAGCTTTTCCCAGGTCTGATCCCATTTAGTGAGCTGGGATACAGAAGTCCTGATTTCCGTGTCTTTCCCTGATGGTGAGCACTGCTCTTCCTCATCAGAAAGGGGGGGAGGAGAAACCTGTTCACCAAGAAAGTAACCCTCTATAGTCTTGGTTTTTTTCCCTTTTCTGGGCATTTTCCCAGCCAGTGACTTGACTTCTGAATATTCTCTTCATACCCACTTTGCCTCCTGATCTTCCCAGCCAGTGCTTGGGGTCTGAGATTTAAATGCTGCTTCCAGCCTCAGGGCTTGGGGTGGGGGCAGGGCTGCTATTCAGTGTGAGATTAAGTTCAGGTGCTCAGGTTGGGGCAGGGCCACCTCACAGGCTCAGTTCCCTCAGGGGGTTTATGCAGAGAGCTTCAACAATGGATCCGAGCTCCTGCCTGCTTGGGGAGCCCCGGTCTGCTCCCGCCTCCGCTGTTGCCTCCCAAGGGGGCCTGAGTTATGGGGGCACCCCACTCCCCTCTCAACCCGCCAAAGAGATCCTCTCACCGACCCCCGTCACCTGTGGGTGGAGGGACCCGCGCGGCTGCTGGAGATTTTGTCCCTGAAGCCCGCTCGGATCTTCTCCTCTCGGTGCCACGACTGTGGCAGGGCTGTGCTCGGCTCCTAGTCCAAGGCGCCCAGTCCGTGGCGTGAAGGACCTTTTGCGAGAGATTTGCAGGTCCCTCTGGAACAGAAATCTCCTTCACTTCACTGTTCTGTGGCCTCTGCTGCTCCAGAATTCGCGGTGAGTTCCTTTTTACAGATGCTCTATGGGTTGTGGGTTCGGAGCTACGTGTATGTGCGTCTTTCTACTCCGCCATCTTGGCTCCGCCCCCCGAGTCAGTCTCTTAGATGGAAACTTTCACTATTCTGTATAGTTAAAAAATCATAGTAGCTATTAATTCATTATTCTATAGCTGCTAGGGTCCCCAACCTCGAAAATGTAGTACAAGGCGAGTTTGGTTTGAAGAAAATAATTGTCTAGCCAGATTTGCTACAGGTTAGTACTTTGAGGGCCTTACCTCAATATTCTGATGTTAACATTTTTATCTGTAGACTCCTCAGAGGTGATTCTGATAAGTAAGGATTATCAAATTTTCCCTGACAGTCAATTTCCTAACATATTTAAAGCAATTCCAGAACATATTATAAGATAGGAGAGTATTCTTTGCTTGGCCAATTTCTGAAGCAGGCTAGTTTGGAGCATATCTGCCAAAAACTGGTATTCTGGCTAGAAAGTATACTTTTTAATACTCACTGTTTTCACTATGTGATAGTATTAAGTAGAACAAGAAAAACGTATATCAGAGAATAAGACTTCAGAGTATTATTCAGCCTAAAGGGGCCAAGATCTCCCAGTGCATCCTGGGTCATCTCCAGTCATCCTGATGAATATCTGGTCACTGGATTCAGATGGCTCTGGAGGACAAGTGAGGCTGGTGATCTGCACAGCCCTCCCTCACTCAAAACAAAGTCAAGTGCAAGTCATGTCATCATTTCTCTGATAGCGTGGTCTTCTTTGGCAACAAAGGATGAACACAACAGCAACAATTTCCCATTCAACCTTAAGTCATTCACCATCACTCTAATGGAATTGTTCCCTCAGAACAGAGGTTCTTAATTCCTTCAGAAAGAAACTTTGATCCAAATCCCAGTCTGAACAATAACTATGTAACCCTGGGCAAGTCTCTTAATCCTTTTTGATCTGTAAAATAAGGACAATAGTGGCTTTTATCTCACAGGTTTGTTGCAAAGATCAAATGAGGCTAATATATGAAACCACTTTGCAAATTGTAAAGCAGTATGTAAATGCTTGTCATTACACGAGTTTCATCAGTCAATCAAGTATTTATTAAATGCCTCCTGTATTTCAGGCATTAAGGATGTCAAGTGATATCCTAAACACAGCAGTTCTGTTGAATAAAGCTTATCTTGTCTGATGTCCATTTAGTGGTCCTGATTTTCCTGTTGAAGAACTATGATAAAATGAAAAGACTAATGCCTTGAAGTGAGGAGAAAGGTAGGTCTAAACTCCAGTTCTATCATTCACTCGTTGTACAATATCAGGAAAATTACTTAACCTTTGGACCTTCGCTTTTCTCATCTGTCAAATATGGATAATACTTGGATAGCACCTCTCTCAAAGGCTTGTTTTGAGAAAAGGACTTTGTAAAACTTTACTGTTACACAACTGTTACTCTCCAATAATAAAATAGCACCTTATATTTATGCTATCCTGTACTTCAGTTATTATGATGAATCTTCAGTTTTGTCAATGTGGGTACTCCTTCCAATGGTGTAGATTGCAACTCACTTGACTGCTTCTTCCGTGTATTTTTTCCTTGACTGTGTGATCTCTCAGACATCCTTCTCAGGTGTCAGGGAGGGTGGGAGTCCTCATGTGTCCAGAGTCTTTCTCTAAATCTCTTGCTATTGTGTGGAGGCTGATAGGACACATGGGCAATCATTAGTCAGCCCTTGATCTCACCGTTTTGAGTCTCACATTTCTGTGATATCACCGATTAGTCAGTTTTCTTGTGCAGTTTTTGTTGGTAATATGTGTTAGCCTGAAAATGCCCACCATGTCTTTTGAATGACCTGTTCTTTTAATTTTTCAGAGATTAAGGTAATCCATGTCTCAGAGTTAATACAACATCACTGGCTTCATTGTCACTGATGAAGAGGATAGTGCTTGATAGAATTTTTGACAGATCTTTTTCATTTTCCATGTTGCCCTACTTCTCATTTCATCCTTGTCAGATCGGTTTAATTGGATCTTCTGCTAAGTTTTGTTACTACCTTCACTGATTCTTGCTATTTGTGTGGCAGTTCTGCTAATTAATCAACAAGGTTATTTACTGAGCAGAGGGCCATACAGATAAAATAGGTTAAGAGGTGCAAATGAAATAATGCATATAAAGTGGTATGTAAATGCCAGCTACTGTTATTGTTTATAAATTCATGTGTTCTATTTTCTCTTTTGACTAACTTCTAGAATACATATTCTTATGGACTGGAGTGTCTTTAGACCAGAGATACAAGGGAAAGGATGAGAGAGTAGGCAGTAGAATTGTGTACCAGAATATAGTAGTAACAACAGAAGGAGGGCACATAATTAAGGATTACGGATTGATAGTAACAGTCTCTGGACTAAAACACTGAGGAGATCAAGAGATGGCAAGAATATAGTCATTCAGAGATAAAAGAAGGTTTCCAGTGTGATAGACAGGTGAAAGCATAAGCCTGAATGCAGTGGTCCACCATATGATTTCCTGTTAGAGAAACTGATGACCTGAAAAGCCGACATGTTTCAGGGAAGCTTATGACTCAGTTCTTAACCCTTCCCAGATACATATTATATTTAGGCAGAAAGTGGAAGAGGCTCTGTTGGTAGGTAGGCCTGGTTCTAGGACCTGAAAGAAGCATAGATGAATCCAATCTCCTCCATCCTAAGCAAATATTAAAATGAACAAGTCTAGAAGCCCTAGCTAACTTCCCTAGGGAGACAAAGGTCCATGATGGGGAGAAACTATGAACTGCTCATTTAGGTCCCAATCTTGTCCTAAAGACAAGCCTAAAAATAAATCAGATTTAGTTTGAAGGGCAATAAACCTAGGATAATGTCAGGGACATCCTGCCCATTCTCAAAAAGTCTCTCATCATCTTCCTTATATCTGGGCATTCATTTAATTAGAAAAAAAAAAGTCTTTCATTCTGCAACTAGGCAAAAAACTTGAAATGCAAATGAATGGTTAAGAGAAAAACATGAATATGAGTTGAGTTTCAGCCAAAGCATAATCTGGAGACAGTATGATGCAGAGTAAAGAAATATGGATGAAGTAGTCAAAAACCTCAGTTTGAATTTCAGCTAGTGTCTGATATAAGTCAAAGAATCTGACCTCTTTGGGGCCTCAGTTTCCCTCTCTGTAAAATGAGAGGGGTTACATTAACTGATGGGTACTAAATCCCAAGATCTAATCAAGGACCTAAAGTACAAATGACTGGCTTTTAGGGCTGTTTTGATTGTGCTTCTGGGCAGAGTGAAAGAGTAGGCAGAGAAGAAATGAAAGGGTATTTAAATGGGGAGGGGCATCACAGGGGAACGTGGCGGAGGTGGGGTAGAGAGATACAGAAAAATGAAACTCAGGACAAAAGATAAACTTCACACACTTCACTATTTTGTCCATGTTCTGTCCTTTACGTGAGTGTTAAAAAAAAATTTAAACCACACACTTAAATCCACACTTGTCACTCTGCTATAAACCACTTAATTTATGAAGGTTTTTCTATAAAAGTTCCATATGATCTTAAGATCATAGATTCATAGCTAGAAGGTGTTTTAGAGATAATCTATTCCAACTCCTTTTTGTAGATGAAGAAACTGAGGCCCAGTGATGTTAAGTGATGTTTGCAAGGTCACACAGGCAGAATCAGGATTTGAATTCAGGTTCCCTGACGTTGGATCCAGTGTTCTCTCACAGTCACAAACTGCCTCATCTTGTATTTGTTCTACAATTGTTTTGTGTATGTAATTTGTGTCTTTTGGTCAAGTACCATGCCATTTCATGGCAGATGCTGAGAGCTGGAAGCTTCTCTTCATTCAGTTATATCATCTTTCAGATTAAGAAATGGAGGCCCAGATTGATGAAGTCACTTGCCCAGTCTCACAAAGACCATCAGAGCTGGAATTTGAACACAGATCCTCTGACTCCATAGCCATCACTCTTTCCACAATCCTGTGCCTAATATAGATTTATTCATTCAAGAAATAAGGATTGAATAGATGCAAAATTTAGAATCAGAGACTTGGGTTTGATTTGACCTGGCTTTTAATTCTAGCTGCCTGTGTGATCTTGAGGAAATCACTTCTCTTCTCTGAACTCTAAATTTATTTCTTCATCCCTAAAATGGGGGAGTTGAATTAGATGATTTCTAAGATTCTCTTCAACTCTTAATTAATGTTTGGTGGTTCTCTAATTTTACTGTGTACCTGGTACTTTGTTGTATGCTGTGAAGGGTACAAAGACATATAATACAAGGTTCTTCCTCTCAAGGGATTTATATTTAGGGAAGTGACCAGTGCACTCGGCATCTATCAAGTACTCATTTTACTAGAATGTAGCATAGCAGCAGGAATTGTGGATTTGGCATCTCAAAGTGGAGATAGTAGCTTGTCAGCCTCTAACAACCTTTGCCTGCTTTGTCTAGAATAGACTTAGGCACCTGATCCTGACCTGTTCTCTTGCAGTAGTTGAGTAAGAAGATGAAGAACTTTGAATTTTTGATGACCAAGTCCTTGCATAAATCTTTACTATTTGTAGCCTGCCTGCATTGAAATATCCATAGCAGCTGAGATGCAGGAAGTTGTCTCACTGCCATAGGCATGGGCAGCTGAGGAGCCTTTCTCTCTCTGGGCAAATATGGTGGTCCTGGTGTTGGACAGCTGCTTCTGAGCTGTTGGGCTTTGCATAGACATTTTCCTAGAACAGAAGTCATCCACTCCATCTTGTCTTCCCATTTCTCTTTCCCACTGTCCTTTACCAGGGTATTTTTGGGCACATAGCTCTGTCAGGTGATATTCCTGACATTTGTGTGTCTGGGACAAGCCATGTGGTAGCCAGAAAATGCCACTGCCCCTGGGATGATAGCCACAAGATCATAGAGCTGTGAGGAAATTCAGAGGTCACTGAGTCCATTCTCCTCATTTCACACAGGACCTTCAGACCCATAGTAATGAAGTGACTTGCCAAATAAGTAGTAAATATCAGAACTAGGGCTCAGTCTCTGGTTTTCAGATAACCACTTGTCTTTTCACAGTACCAATATCTCTGTCATCTCTGAATAGTGGCAGAAGGAGAGCATTTATTAAATGTTTACTATGGGCTAGGCATTGGTGGTAGTGGAGTCATAGGTGATATGTGATGCAGTGGATAGAACACCAGGCCTCGAATGAGGAAGTCCTATATTTAAATCCAGCCTCAGATGCTTAATAGCTATGTGACCCTGGGCAAGTCACTTAACCCCTATTTGCCTCAGTTCCTCATCTGTAAAATGGGAAAACACTGGAGAAGGAAATGCCAAACTGTTCCAGTGTCTTTGCCAAGAAAACCCCATGGAAAAAGTCCACAGCATCACAGAGTGACAAAAATGGGCCAGGCACTGTGTTAAGTGATAGGAATATAAATATGAAAAAACAAGATGGTGCCTTCTCCCAAGGAGTTTACATTCTAATGGAGGAACACAACATATAAAGGAGAGATGGAAACTGGGGGTATGAATGAGAGGGGAAGACGAGGGTGTGGTGGTGTAGGAAGGGGCCTCTTGATGAAGCAGTGAGGACGTGAAGCACTCCAGGGAGTGAGTAATCTGGGCATTAGTAAGCATGGCTGTGGCTCCTCAAGAAATGCTGAGCCTTGCCAGGTGTGGGCCCATCTGGTGATAATGATCATCGGAGATAACAGCAATAGCTAGCATTTATATAGTGTTTTGATGTTTGTAAAATGCTTCACATAAATTATCTTATTTGAACCTTACAACAACCCTTTAGAGGGTACTAATATTATCCCCATTTTGCATATTTTGGAAACTGAAGCTGAGAAACATTGAGAGACTGGTTGTGGGTCATCTAGCTAATAAATGAATGAAGAGGAATTCAAACTCAGGACTTCTTAAGTCCCAAGTCCTGGATTGTATCCACTATACCAGCTAGCTTCCTCATGAAGTTCTTGAAGGTTGCTTCCAACTCTAAAATCCAATAATGCTGTTATTCAGTCATTTTTCAGTCATGTCCAACTCTTGGTGACCCTATTTGGGGTTTTCTTGGCAAAGATACTGGAGTGGTTTGCCATTTCCTTCTCCATCTCATTTTACAGATGAGGAAACTGAGGCAAACAGGGTTGAAGTGACTTGCCCAGGGTCACATAGCTGGTCAGTGTTCAGATCTGAACTCGGGAAGATGAGTCTTCCTAATTGACTCCAGGCCCAGAAGTCTATCTACTGCTCCACCTAGCTGAGGTTTGCTAAGTCCAATATCATCTGCTCCAGGGTATTGCTTAGGGTGTCCAATAACAACACAAAATGTGTTTAATGGAGATGGGAAATGACATGAGTTCCTCATTTTTGTACTAATTATCCACCATAAATTAGATTCATAAATCATCTTTTCCAAAAGGCAAGCCAATCTTGACATCATTGCAAACTACCCCAGAGGGTGGAGTTGGCAAAGAAATTAGAGGGGCATTTTTGCAGAGTTTAGAGACCACACCCATAGCTGATGGCAAGAGCTCTTGGATGATTCTTGCCCATGACTTCTCTGTGTCATTGGACAAGATGTTACACTTTTCCAGAGAAGTTGTCCCACCTAAGAAATGGGGACAAATAGTAAACATATGGAGTGCCTGATCTATATATTAAAACAAAGTACGCAACAGAGTATTATCCCTGTCATCAAAGTTCATTCTAGTTGGAGAGCCCGCATGGTACCCCTTGACTTCATAGCACCCCATGAATACATGTTAACGTGATTTAATAATACTTTTGATAAGGCCATCTCTGGGGAGATTCTGGTTAAGACAAAGTAGACCATTTTCCTCCCTTTTCCTCTCCCTTTCCATTCTCACTCCTCTTCTCCTAGTACTTTAGGGCTACATTTTTATTTTCGATGTTACCAAAGGATATTTACTTCAACAATATAGCAAGAACAGAGCAAAAACCATTTTCCCCAATACCTACTAGACATAGTCTTCCCTACATCGCCTCAGTCTTTGGGAGAAGTTTGCCCAAAACTTATTTCCATTCCTACATAACGTACCTGTCCAAAGGTGACATCGCTATCCCCATGACTCCCCCTTTCAATTTTCATTGACAGAGTTCCAGAAGGTCTCTTATTGCTCCTTGAGACATCAAAGCTGACTGCAAAGCCTGGCCTAGAATAACAAGACACCAAGGTGCACCCTCCTGAGCCTCACCTGCAACTGAGCAGGTTGAATGGGCTCCATTCCCCTTGACTCTGTTGGAAAAGAACAAATGAAAAGGTCAAGGATAGAAGGTCTATTTCTCCTGCCCATGTGGTCTCAGAGGGAAAGAAGACTGTAAAAGGTCTTTCCCATTATTCCACAGTCTCTGATGGTTGAATTGTATTAAACATAAAACAATGAGCTAAAGAATCCCCAAGTCCCTAGACATGAATGAAATAGAAAAGACCCTTTAGGGTTACTTTCCACATTTTAGTCTAATGCTAAGCTATTGCCTTTCATTACCCAAGTGTTTATTTTAGTCTCTAGTGGTTCTTGAATGAGAAAGGCCCTTTCCTCTTTGGATCCTAGGCCTTTACCTTTTGATTTCTGATCGAAATTACTCTGCAGATAATTGCCAAAGGAATTCAGGTTGCAATAGCCTGGGAAAGACTTTACAGCAGAAGGCAGATTTGAGTTGGGTGGGTCTTGAAGTATATTTAGATTTGGAAAAGGTGGATAGAAGTAAGGAAAGGCAATCTAGGAGGTAGGATAAACATGAGCAAAAGCAAGGTAGCTGGGAAAAGACAAAGATGGCACATAGACTTTGGCTAGCATGTAGGGTTTGGGGAAGGCAAATACTTGTAGGTAAATTTGGAAATGTAAATTGGGGCTAGGCTTTGGAAAGGAGTTTAAAGTTCGTCTTTTAGGTCAGTAGTGTCTGTAATTTTAATTTTACTCATATAAAAAAAGAAAAGAGCATGTGCTCCTAGTATACATATGTTTATTTCTAAGTTACATACAAGTTATATAAATATATATTTATTTCTTAATTCATATATGTGTGTGTGTGTATATATATGTATTCCTGTGTTATATAAAACTGTTAATAATTTTAAAGGATAAGATAAAGATTAAATAATATTTGATCCTAAGGTTAGGGTTAATTAAATAGAGAGTCACCAGAGTTTATTGAGTGAGGGAGAGATATGAGAACTGCACTTAAGTAAAATCACTTTGGAGCTGTGTGGAATGGGGAGCCACAAGGCAGGAAAACAATTAGGATACTCTTGTAATAGTCTAGACAAGATGGGAGAGGAGGTGTAAACTAGGGTGGTAGCTATTTGAGTGTGAAGGGAGGGATATATACAAGAGATGGGAAGATAGAAGCAAATAGGTCTGGAACCTCATTGCACGTGAGAGTGAGGAAATGAGGATCATACTAGGGAATTGAATTTGGGTGACTGAAGGGATGGTGATGCCCTTGATAGAAATAGGGACATTCAGAAGAGGAGTGCGTTTGTGGGGACAGATTGTTTAATGAGATTTGATCATAAATAAGCCTGCTTTTATCCCATGTGACTCACTCTGCCTCCTCTCCCCTGGTTCCCCTGCCCTACGTCTCAGGATAGAATCTGCTGCAGATATGAGATGATCTGGGGGGCAGGATGTGGTTGGGGGAGTAATCGTGATGGTAGATTTTTCTTATATTGCCCCTGGTGCTGATGGGTCACAGTTAGGTTGTTACCACCCTGAGGGGAGGAGGACTAGAGAATGAAGGAAGGGGTTGGGAGTTTGGAGTGAGGGTGGGAGGGATGGGGAGAAGAAAGCAAAGTGGGTAAGGCTGAGGGTATAATGTTGTTGTATTGGAAGAAAACAACTGGGATTGGCTATGGGAGGCTATTCATTTTCCCAGCCTCCTTTTGGCTCATCAGTAGACCTTGGTTTGGTTTCTTCATCTGTAAAATGAGGAAGTTTGATCATATCAAGACTTCTTAGCCTAAAATCCGCAGAACTTCAAGGGGTCCCTGGATAGACTGAGGCTTGGTTAACTTGAATGGGAAAACAAACAAAAACAACTTAATCTTTATTCTTACTAGCTTCTAACTGAAATGTAGAATTTCCTTAAGTGATTTACAAACATTATTTGAAGAAAGGGTCCATAGGTTTCATCAGACTGTCAAAGGGGTGGTCCATGTCATCAAAAAACCTTAACTCCTGCATTAGATGATTCATAAACACTACTTTGGAGACTGCACTTTAGGAACTGTGGAAGCGCTTTGTGCAGATGGGACCCCTAATGGCAGGGGTGCATTAAGTCTAGTAACAGTGTAGAGGAGAGACTTGCTGTGCTTGGAGAAGAGGTAGATTCTCCATTCTAGTAATTCAAGGAAAAATTAGCTGGATTTGTTTTCAAATATTAGAAAGGGTTTTTTTCCCCTTTTTTTCTGTAACAAAGAAAATCATCTTTGACAAAGTATTCGTATAGAGATGATGATTACACCGTCAATGAATTTGTCAGGAGCAACTGATAAAAATCAGATTTGCTGGGCACTGCAAAGGAGCTTGACATCCCAATTGGAATGAGAGATGCCATATTTAGAAAGGTCATGGATTGAAATAATGCCAGTGCTATGCATCAGAGATTTCAGGAATAGAAATGTTTCTAGTGTAATCTGTTATCTAAAAATAGAATAAGAATCATCACTTTCCTTTTATTTCTTTTTTTAAATCTCATAATAAATATGTATTACAAGTGGAATTCTTCTATAAAAGACAAAACCATGCAAGAAAATCATTATCTTCCTTGATTCCCAGGCAGAGTTGAGGGAGCTTCACTGCCCAGTCACTTGCTAAAAATCAAAAGAGCAAGGTAGCACAATCTACAGGCGAAACACATGCACACACAAATCTGAATCTAAAACAATGGCAGTAATAGCAGAGGCTGTCTCTCTTTGCTGGGTGCCTGGTAGCCATTCCTATTGTTTCAGAACAGTGCACAGGTATGCATGTGCTGTGTTAATGCCCAGCCCCCTTACCCTTACTCCCACCCAAGGGCAGCCCCATTGATAGCTGATACTAAATTCACCTGGTTGGATTCAGTGGAGGATAAAGGCAAAGGGGGATAATGAAGAGTGAGAGTGGATGTTGGATTCCTAGTCATTCTGCTGTGAAATCTGACCCCTGAGTTGCATATGTACTGCACAAATGAAGATGTGTGTATGCAGTCATTTCTGCAGCAGGCTGTGGCAAAAACCTTCCCTCCTTCAACATACTTTTTTGAATTGAGAGGGATGGCCAGAGAGTGTGTTAGAATGTAAATATAGAGCCCTAAGTGTTTGTAAATATCCTAATACTGAGAGGTCAGCAGGCTATACAGCAGGAAGACCAAATCTACTACTGCCCTTTCAAATTGTGTTTGAAAACATAAAAACCATTCTTAGTACCTTGTTATTGTTTATGTTTTTCGGTCATGTTGGACACTTGTTCATGTTTTTTTTGTGTCACTTTTTTTCATTTTTTTTGGTCAGTTTGTGACCCCATTTAGAATTTTCTTGGTAAAGATACTGGAGTGGTTTGTCGTTCCCTTCTCCAATCACTCTATTTTGTCAGGCAATCAGAGGTTAAGTGACTTGCCCAGGATCACAGAGCTAGGAAGTATCTGAAGCTGGATTTTGAACTAGGGTCTTTTTTAACTCCAGGCTCAATTCTCTGTCCATTGAGCCACCAACTGCCTTCAGTTCTTAACTCATGATCGTACAAAAATAGGCATCAGGCCCTATGGCTTGCTGGTCTCTTTTGGCTTTATGGGAACTTATCTGTAGTCCTTGGAATCAGGAAGACCTGGCTCAAGTTCAGCCTCTGACACATACTGGCTGTGTGAACCCGGACAAATAATTAAACCCCTCATTGCTCTAGGTAGTTCTCTCTCAGTTGCAGAAAGGAGCTGACCTTCATTGGTAAAAGGAATTTTTTCAGAAAACAGTTTGTTTTGTTGTCCTTTTAATTTATAGGATTGCACTCATTGTGTATCTTGTTTTCTTGGTTCTGCTTATTTCACTCCACATGAGTTTTTCCATGCTTCTCTTTAGTCATCAAAATAATCATTTCATATCATGCAGTAATGGTTCATCACATTCATATACAATTTGTTTAGCTATTTCCTACCTGATGGGCACTGATTCTCTTTCAAGTTCTTTACTACTATTAAAAAGAAATTATGGTTCTCAATGTGTCAGTGTATATGGAGGCTTCCTTTTTGTCATTTAAAAAAAGTCTTTCCATCTCACTCAAGATAGAAGTGCAAGGTCTGATCCCACTGCCAGACCAGGCCAGTCTGCCCCTTCCTAGGCAACCTGGTGGTCCCTTACTCCTAGGGCCTCATCATATTGATCCAGAACGTAATGCAGATACGCAATCTGCTTAGAAATCTGCCAGCCTGAGCCTCCCCCTTAACTAGGATTACAAGGATACATGCACTACCACAACTGGCTCTATCATTAATAAGATATCTGTAGTATATGTATAGCGTAGAGATGGATTTTATTAATAGAAAGAGATGTCACCTTATGTATGTTTAGCAGGGGAAATTCTAGGTTAAAAGGTATGGGCATTTTAATCACTTTCTTTGCATAATTCCAAATTACTTTACAGAATGGCTGGTCCAATCCATAGCTCCACCAACAGGGTAGTAGTGTGTCTATCTTTCTACAACTCCTTTAACATGAACAGTTCCCTCTTATAATTACCTTTGCTAATTAGCCAGGTATGAGGTGGTAAGTTGTTTAGATTTGTACTTCTTTTGTTAGTGATTTGGAGCATTCTTTCATATGTTTGATAGTACTTTGCAATTCTCCTTTTTAGAATTGTTCATATCCTATAATCACAGTTCTATTGGGGGAATAACTTGTTGAGTCAAATCAACAAACATTTGTTAAGTAACTGTTATGAGGCAGGTGCTGCTCCTAAGTCCTGGGATTTTAAAACAAAAAAGCAAGAAAAAATCCACCAAAACAAACAACCCCACCCTCCTCATTCTGTCCCTATTCTAAAGGAATTCATTCTAATGAGGGAGACAACATGCACACACCTATGACAAACAAGTTATATACAGGATAAAATTGAGACTAGCTCAGAAAGGAAGAACTAAGATTGGAGAGAGCCTAAAAAAATTCCTTGCAGAAGATAGGGCTTTACCAGGGACTTAAAGGAATCTGGAAACAGAGATGTGGTATGGAGCACAGTCATTGAAAACGTGGCACAGTAAATAGGCCCTGGAGTCAAGGGGACCTCCGTTCAGACCTGGCCTCAGACACTAGCTGTGTGACCCTGACCAAGTCACTTAATCCTGATTACCTCCAAAAAAATGCACAGAGTCAAGGCATGGACAGTTGGGTACAAAGAACAATGAGACCAATGTTTCTGGATCACAGAGTACATGGAGGAAGAGTTAGATACAGGAATCCTGGAAAGGCTGGAAGGGTCAGGTTATGAAACCAGAGGATTTTATATTTGATTTAGGAGGTAATAAGGAGTTTATCGAATGCAGGAGGTGACATGATCAATATCACAGCTGAGTGTAGGATGGCCAGAGTATGGAGAGATGAGACACAGAGACCAGTGATGGGACTATTGCTATACTACAGGTATGAGGTGATGAGGGTCTAAGCTAGGGTAATGGAAGTGTCTGAGGAAAGGATGGGGCATATGCTGGAGATGTTGCAAAGGAAAAACTGACTGGATTTGGCAACTAGATTTGGCGTGTGAGAGTGACGATTTGGCGTGTGAGAGTGACGAGTCAAGGATAACATTTAGGTTTTGAGTCTGGGCGACTAGGTGAGGAGCATGGTGGTATGCTTGATAGTAATAGGGAATTTAAGAAGAGGCTTGAGGGGAGGTAGAGATAAAGAGTTCAGCTTTGGACATGTTGAATTTAAGATATCTTTGAGATATTCAGATATCTAATAGGCAGTTAGAGATGTGAGACTAGAGACTGGGGAGAAGTTAGGGATGGACAAATAGATCTGAGAGTCATCTGTTTAGAAATGATAACTGAATACATGTGAAATCACCAAGTGGATGGTAAAGAAAGAGATGAGAAGATGCCTCAAGAATGAGCCCTCTGGTGCATTTGCAATTAGTAGGCTTTGGGGTAAGAAGATTTTTTAATGACATTCTTTTTTTAAATTAATTTATTTGTTTTCAGTTTTCTACAATCACTTCCATATATCTTAGATTTTTTTCCCCTCCCTCCTACCTCCCTCCCCAAGATGATGTGCAATTTTATATAGGTTCTTTTACATTTTAATAAATACATTTTCACCTTAGTCATGTTGCATAGAAGAATTAAAATGAATGGGAGAAATCTTAGTGACATTCTAAGGATGATCCGAAGCAATAGACAGTGTAAAATGAACGGATTAAAAATGAACAGGTTTGAGGATTAGCCTACCAGAAAAGGTTCTAAAACTCGGGGCTGCAGGAAACAGAGGGACAGCAATGAGGAAAGGCAGATATGGAGAATAACAGACATGCTGATAAAGATAGGAAGTTCAATTAAGGGGAAATGAACAATGCATTGCTATCACAAGAGCTAGTCAGAGATTTCCTGAGGGCAGAGCCCAAGGGGACTTGCCAGCCAATTTAATGAAGCAGGTGGTGAAACAGGATGCCAATAGTTTCCCCCACCACCACCACCACTTGGACCAAGATCCTAGGTTCAGGACAACCTTTTTCTTCCAGAGACCAAAAGGAGACTAAAAGTAATTTCTTGACTTTAGACTATGAGACAGAAGTAGGGTAGATAACAAGATCAGCCATCACTTCAAAAGTTGGTGCCTAGATGTGAATTTTGGGAATTAGGAAGGAAGTGTAAAGATAGGGAGAACCTAGAAGAGGGATTGTTTAATAATACTTAAAACCTGTGCTAAACAAAGATGTTTAAAAAATGAAACAAAACAAAAGAAAAATCCTTTGAATATAGGACATTCCATTTATTTTTATTATATCTTGCATGCTTTTGAGATGATTTTGATTCTTGATTCTGTCGACTATTATATTCACTCTCTCAGATACTCCAGTAGACCTTAAAAGGTGAATATTCCCTTCAGAGATTACATTGACAATTAATCTATGCCTGTTCATCCCATTCTACTCTTGTCTATATCCCCCCATAAGTTCACTGTGGGGGAGGGGTTCTAACCAATGTTCCAGCCATCCTTGCTTTCTCCTGTCATCACAAGGATGCCAGAGAAGCATGCTAGCTATCCACTGGCTGATCTTGTTCTCTCAATCACTTCACTTTACAGGGCCTTCCCTTCATAATTTTTGGTTTGTTATACATTTCACTCTGCTTACGTATCCTTTGGGAGAAAGTTCTTCAATGACAGTAGTGTCCCTATCCCTCCTAATCTTGTGTCATTTGCTCACTTATTAAAGTATCTTCCATATCAACTACAATTATCCCTTCTACATTGTGATTTTCCTCATCTCAATTCTGATATAGTTCAGGTCAGCAAAAGAAATTAAATGGGAATTTTGGGGGAGTTTTGCAGAAGCTGCAGAGATATGCAAAAGTCAGCAGATAACATAGAAAAAGTTTAGAAACTCAGAAATGCATAAAATATATGTGTAGTATTGTATAATATTAACATATTTTATCCTTTAGTATCATAATAATTCAGATTTCTTCTCTGGCATGCAGGGAGGGCCAAAAAATTTTACATGGATTTTCCAGGTTGTAGGCTGATGTGGAAGGGATAACTGTAAATCATTAATAAAAATATTCCAGGGCATAAGGCCAATGACACAGCCGTAATAACTAAAAACATTGCACCAGGTAGACATTGACCTATTAACAATTTTTGGATATAGTTGCTTTTTTTTTTACTATAATTTTAGTTTGGATAGTTTTACATCTTCTATACTATTCAGCCCACACATCTTCATCTTGACAACAAGGATACTGATAGATGTGAATATCTAGCTTTTAAAAATAATCATGTTATGTCAATGACATCCCCCTAAAACTACCCTTTCAAAAAAGGAAATGGGATTAGATCAAAAAGTGTTATTTGATTTTTTTTTTTTTGGTGGAGGGATCCGGATCTGGGATATCATACCTATGGGGAACTCTTGGTGTGGAAATGCCCTCCACTGATCCAGATTCCCTATTTGTCTGCCACTTATAGTCAAAGAAAAGATTTTGTTGTTGTTTAGTTGTTTTTCAGTCATTTCTAGCTGTGTCATGACCTCTTTTGGGATTTTCTTGGCAAGCATACCAGAGTAATTTGCTATTTCCTTCATTAGCTCCCTTTTTTTCCAGATGAGGAAACCAAGGCAAATAGGGTTAAGTGACTTACCCAGGGTCACATAGCTAGTAAGTGTCTGAGCTAGATCTGAATTTACCCTCTTCCTCATTCCAGGTCTGGCAGTAGCCACTTAGCTACCCTAATAGAAAGTTACCTGGGGCACTAAGAGGTTAAGTGATTTGTCCATGATGTGCAGCATACTTAGTCTGAATCATTCAAATTCTTAAGTACTATCTCTTATTTCTCTAGTTTACAAATCATCTATTAAATAATATGTTATAGAATTTTGTTGGGAATAGACATCAAGCTTAACTACTATATGCTGTCCATAATTTGCTTTTCTACTTTAAAAAATATCAGAACATTCACAGGACTCCAGTCTTTGGGGACTTCCTTCTCTCATTCTCTGGGGTGTCTCTTAAGATTATTGACATCAGATCAGCAATGCCCCCTGCACGACTTTTTTTAAGTCAGTAGAATGCAATTTGTCTAAGGCCTAGAGATTCAAACTCTTTTAAAGCAGATAGGTCCTGTCTAAATGAAGAGCCAGACATTATGACCTTCATAGAGACAATCTGGAAGATTGCCTATACAGGCTTTCCCACCTCAATTTTTAAAAAAATTTTTTACTTAAATAATATTGGTGATACTGCTTGTGAATTCCTTGAACACAGAATTCTCTAACGTTGATTTCTGTGAATTTGCCAAGATCCTTATTCCTATTAAGATTGTTGCTTTATAATTTTTTTAATACTATCAATCAAGAGACAATCATTTGTTAAATATCTACTGTGTGCCAGGCACTGTGGTAGATGCTAGGAACATAAAGATATAAAATGAAACACTCTTGGCCCTGTAGAAATTTACATACTATATATTTTACTTAGTAGGAATTTAATACATACATATGCACATGTTTTTTAATGAATCCTCAAATTATATACATTCCCACACAAATATATGTGTGTGTGTGTGTGTGTGTCTGTGTGTGTGTGTGTAGTTTTTTAAAAAATAAATGAATCCCCAAACCATATTGTTTGCTTTGGTTTAAATGAGTAGTTATATTGTATTTTTCCTTGCCTTTAGCATATGGTTACACCGCCATATTGCCACTTGGTCAGTCAATTAAAAAGTCAATTCTCATTAATCTACACTATCAGAGAGAGCCTGTCAGTTTTTTAGGTAGGATTGGATCATGGTTCTGGAGCAGGATGGGAATTCAGAGGACTTTCAGTCCATCCCCCTCATTTTACATATGAGGAAATTGAGGCCCAGGCAGGCAATATGACTTGTCTAGGCTACACAGGTAGAAAGTGGCGGAGGTGAGATTTGAAGCGAGCTCCTGTAATTCTAAATCCAGCATAACATCTTGTCTCTTACCACATTCAATCTAAAGATTTCAGAGGACTTAAAAAACAAAACAAAACAAACTTACATTGTACCTTCAAGACTTGTGTATGGAGTGATTGATGCTATCCACTTAATAGCAAGGGAAACTGAGTCAGTGAGAGCCAAGTGACTTGCCTCAGCTTACAGAGTATTAGCAACTTTAATGCTAACATTTAAGAGTCTGGCTTTTGGTAGTTTAAAATAGTTGGATTAGTGGTACTTTTTATTATACTTACCCTGAAGCCTTTTAAAGAAAAGAAATCCAAGACACATTGTAAACTTTTTTTAATAAAGAGCTAAAATAGACAGAGACTTGGCTAATACATCAAGCTCAGCTCTCTTCTCTTGCTTTCTGTGTTCCAGTGAGTGTTTCCCAGAGTACTATTAAACATGTATACTTGACACCTAATCAACGCTAAATACACTTCCCCTTAGTAACCAGGAATTACTGCTACTGATTTTTACACACTGTAATACCTAACCAGAACGTGTGGGTTTCCTGTCATTTTCCATTGCTTTTGAAGCATGTCAGGCCATTGTATTATGAGACAGATTCCTAGCACCTCAATTTACCTTTTGTCCATAATGAGGCACTTTTGGAAGCCAGTGTCAAAGTCTGTAGCCCAGGGAATAGTTTGGAGATTTCTGTTCAAGAAAACAATTATAATTCAAAAGAATGTTTTTAAAGTGTTTTTAAAAATATGACTATTATGTTAATCTACATGTCACCTTTGGGTGATTAGTGGAAGGGAATTTTCCCCCCCTAACCATTATACAGTGGAGAAACTGAGGCAGAGAACCTAAAATTTGAGTTGCCTTGGACATATGGTATTTTTGTGTTCCATGGTTCAAACAGATACCCTAGTGATTAACTGTACTTCATTACAGATGGGCTCTAAGAGCTCCCCTGTGCTAGCCTTGGAGAACCCAGTTTAATAACTGCAGCAGCGTATCCAATTTTCACAAATTAAACCATTGAAAGGTAAGGATCCAATACCTTAATATTCCAATAGGCAACATGCCCAGTGACTTAAAGGATGCAGGATTACATTCTACTTTAGTTTGTCTATTTTCAATGAATGCAAATTCTCCTGGCTTCTAATAGTACAGGCAGACTCATGGAATTTCAATAAATAATTTAACCCTGGTCCTGGTGTCAGTTTCAGTGTTAACTTTCAGCACCTGGCTGCCATTACTATATGCAGCAGGCAGGACCCTCCTCCACTCAGAGGTATGGAAATTTGGCTGAGATTCACTACCCTTTTTAGAATACAGAAGTACCAGATTACTCCCGGAGTCAGAGATTTTTTTTTCTTTTTCCTTAAACAGGAGTTATGTGATTTCCAGATGTTCACAGATGTGATTTTTATTTATTTATTTTTTTGCAAGGAACACTGGGCACCGATATCTCTAGTTTTAGCACATTGGTTGTAGAGTGCGTCTTTACGTAACTACTCAGGAGCTGTGTACTAATGTTTTTTTTTTTTGGCCAAAATGTGCCGTATGAAAAAGTTACACCCCTCTTTACATCCTGTGGATGCTATTGTCTCTGTATTCTATGAAGAACTGCCCTCAGGGGCCCTAGAGAAAATCTCAGGAGATTACCTTCTAGAAAAAAAAGGAAAGATAACAGTCCTTTTTCTCAGGGCCACACCTCTAAGAGAGATAAGAGACAGTGAGGGAAGGAGGAAGGGAGAGACAGAGAGACACAGAGAGATTTAGGGGAACAAGAACAGCTTGAAAAACTGCAGAAGTGTGCTTTTAATTATAACAACAATAAAACCCATATTTTACCTAATGCTTTAGGGTTTACAAAACCCTTTCCTCACAATGACCCATGATGATTCCTATGGGGAAGCGTATTTAGCATTACATACTGTATTTTAATTAATGAATCCCCAAACCATATTGTTTGGTTTGGTTTAAATGTTATTTTGTATTTTTCATTTGCCTTCAGCGTATTGTTGTACCACCATATTGCCACTCAGTCAATTAAAAAGTCAATTCTCAATCATCCACACTTTTGGAGAGAGCCTGTCAGTTTTTTAGGCATTGTAGCATCATGGTTTAAGAATAGGATGAGAATTCAAAGGCACCTAGTCCATCCCTCTCATTTTATAGATGAGGAAACTGAGGGCCAAGGAGGAGGTAAGATGACCTGCCCTGAAGTACACAGGTAGAAAGTGGCAAAGGTGAGGTTTGAACTTAGAGTTGGGGTTACATTTGTATAGCTGTTCGTACTTTTTAAAGTGTTTCCATATCTATTGTCTTGTTGATCCTCACAGCCTCCGTATAGGCATAGACAGATAGCGTAGGATCACTCTCCTCATTTTATACAGAAAAAAATTAAGATTAAAGAATTTACTGAAGGCTACATAAATTAGTCTAGCTGACTCCCTAGTTAATAATCTTTCAGCTGAACCACATTGTCAACAATTGACCACATTAGTCAATCTGCAGAAATTGATTAAGAGCTTAATGTATCTTCTTTAATCTTAGTGCCTTCCCGGTCCCCAACTTTATTCTGTACAGAGCACTTTGGGACGCAGTTGTTTGCATGCTGCCTGCGCCATTAGACCATGAGCTCCTTTCTCTAGATCCCCAGGCAGAGGTGTGTATAGGTGCTTCGTACATGGCCTAGCACATAGTGGGTACTTGATAAATGTTACTTGACTGACTGCTAAGTACTCTGCTAGAGACATAAACATGGTATACATTCCAGCAAATAGATGGCTTGTCTTAGACTGTCTCTGATGTGTGTCCTGTAGCAACTCATTTCGCCTTCTGGCTCTTGGTTTCCTCATCTATAGAATAAGGCTGGACTAGATAGATCATCTCTGAGCCCTATTCTAGATCTATAAGACCTATAAGCAAGACCTAATCTCTCAGTCACTGTTTCCTCATCTATAAAATGGGTATAATCAATGAGCATTTATTAAGAGCCCACCATGATCAATGTATTATGCTAGGTACTGGGGATACAAATGTGAAAGTGAGGTGGCCATTGCCTTTGAGGCTTAAATGAGGTCATGTAATATATTTTTAAAAATTAAAGTGCTATGTAAGTGATTAATTATTATTGTTATCTTCTTTCAAAGAAATAGGCATTAAAGGTAGTTCACAGAAGGTTTTTGTAAATCCTAAAGCACTATAAAAATATGAATTTATACGGTTATAATTAAAAACACAATTCTCATTCCAGAGTTTAAAGCTGGAAGGAAGCATGGTATATACGAATATTAGTTGTTATGGTTATTAATAAGTAGACAGATTCTAAAGTTCCATAACCTAGGTCTGACCTGGCTCTGACACTAGTTTTGTGACTTCAGGTGAATGACTCAGTGTCTCTGGGCATCATTTAACTCATCTATAACATGAGGGATTTGGACTAGTTGACTCCCACAAGGTTCTTTCTAACTCTAAATTTTATGACGTTTCAACTCGCTCATTATACAGATAAGGAAGTCTTAGGAAGTCTCCTTAAACTGATATATTCCTCCAGAGTTGCACTTGGTATGTTTTCTATCTTTATGTCCTTCAATCTAGCTCATTTCATAGAGGTCAGCTTTTACCCTTAAATGTCGTATGGGGGAGTCATGAAGGCACCATGGTGGCACCTTAAGTATTATCCCACCCCACATTCAGGCAACAGAATCAAATACTGGGCAGAATTGAAGGGGGAAGAAATTTTAGCCATGTTTTGTCTTCCCCCCCTTGCAACTGTCATTTGATCACTTTAGAGAAATTCTCCTGTTGATTTCTCATGAAAACTAAGTAGATGGGAGGGGTCAGGAAACGTGGAGGGTGGGGAGTCATCTGAGGGGAGTGTGAAAGCAAGCTAGATAGGGATATAACAACAACTGTAAGCATGATGATGATACTAATAGCTAGCATTTATGTAACACTTATTATGTACAAGGCACTATGATAAGCATTTTAAAAGCATTGCCTCATTTGATCCTCACAACAACCCTAGGTGCTATTATTATCCCCATTTCACAGCTAAAGAATCTGAGGCAAATAGAGGTTGAATGACTTGCCCAGGGTCACATAACTAATAAGTGTCTGAGACCAAATTTGAACTTAGGTCTTCTTGACTCCAAGCCCAGCACCCTTTTGACTGAATCAGATATTATAGGGAGAGAGGCAAAGCTCTAGGTACCAATTTCCCAGCTGGACTGTTGTAAGTTCCTTGAAGTCAGGACCCAAATCTCTTGTTTCTCTGTTATCTCCTTCAGCAATGAACACCATGTTGCATGGTAATAAATAATAGTTGACATTGATGGGGTGCAGCATGCTATTCACATTTTATCTCACTGCCTTTGGAGTCAGATGATCTCAGTTCAAATCATGCCTCTAAGGCTTATGTGACTTCGGGCAAGTCATTTAATCTCATCATGCCTCAGTTTCCTCATTTGTAGGGTGTTCAACTAGATATCCTCTGACATCTGACATTTATGACTTGGGGCAAGACAACTTAACCTCTCTGGGCATCAGTTTCCTCATCTATAAAATGAGAAAATTGGATTAAATGACCCCAAAAGTTCTTTGGAGTTGTGTGTTGTTCACATCCTACTCTCTCTGACCTTAGCATGCCAATACTGTCCATGGGGTTTTCTTGGCAAAGATGCTGGAGTACTTTGCCATTTCCTTCTCAGGTAGATAAAGACAAACAGAGTTTAATGACTTACCCATAGTCACATAGGTAGTAAGTATCAGAGGCCAGATTTGAACTCAGTTTCTCCTAATTCCAAGCCTAACACTGAGCCACCTACTTTTAGAACTATGCTTTGAAGTGAAGGTGGGTGCTACTATTATTTCCATATTGCTGATGAGAAAAATGAGACTCAGTCAAGTGATGTACCCAGGGACACTCAGGTAATAAGCATAGGAGTTGGGATTTCAGTCTGTGTTCAACAAATACTTCATGACTTGAGCTGAGAAACGCCTTGCAAAATGCTTGGGAGATCTGAGGTCTAGACCAGTTTTTGCCCCCTTACCAGCTTTGTGACTTGGACCTCTGTTGCATGATGCGACACCATTATCCAACAGATATGTTGAAAACAGTCATGTGAACCTGGAAATACTATTGAAAATTCACTAGGTTTTTTTTTGTTTTGTTTTGTTTTGTTTCCCAAGCCTTTCCACACTTACTCATGTTCTAATGGTGACTGGCAGGAGGCCATTTTTCACCTGAAGAATCCTAGAATGTCCTATTTGGAAGAGACCATTAAGATAGTTTAATCTGACCCCCCCCCTTTTTTTTTTTACCAAGTAGGAAATAGACTCTTACAAAGGTCAGGTGACTGCTTGGAGTTACCCTGATAGTTATTGGCAGAACTGGAAATATTAAATGCTCAAAGCCCTCTCTTGCCTCAAAGCACACTCCCTTTTTAAGTTTTGTTTTCTGATGGCCTGCCTCTTGTCATCTTATCATAAGCTGTAGACCTAAGGATCCAGACTTCACTTCCCTGACTAAAATGGTCATGTCTGGTTTTTATTTATGTTGCATGGCCAGGAGGAGGTAATGAAATGATGTAGCTATCATGATGTGCTCCTTCAAACTAAGATGTTCTATAGAAAAAAGGTGTGATTAGTAAGTACTTAAGTGGCTCACTGGATAGAACACTTGACTGGAAGTCAGTAAGAACAGAGTTGGAATACTGCCTTAGACATTTACTGGCCATGTGAAGTAATATAATATAAATCAGAAACAGGATTAGAGTCCAGTTCTGTTTGACTCCAGAACCTGTACTCTTTGCTCTGTACCCCAATACCTCCTCAAATGGTTGTGGCAAGGACCAAATGAGACAATTTATGGAAGTATTTTGCAAAGTTTAAGGTGTCTGCTATTATTATGACTTGAGTCAATTAGATGTCTCAGTGGACAGGCCTGGAGTCAGGAAGACCTGAATTCAGATCTGGCCTCAGACACTTCCTAGCTGTGTGACCCTGGGCAGGTCACTTAACCCTGTTTGCCTCAGTTTCCTCATCTGTAAAAATGAACTGGAGAAAATAGCGCACCACTCTAATGTCTTTTCCAAGAAAACCCCAAATTGGGTCATGGAGAGTCAGACAAAACTGAAAGAACTCATCAACAAAATTATTATTACTAAGTATTGTGTTAGGTGCTGGTAAAGTCTCTAAGCCTCAGTTTCCTAAGTAATAAACTGAGCTGTAAAGTACCACCATTGCTACTATTACCACCGACACTGCTATTACTACCACCACCACCACAGCCACCACCACCACCACCACCACCGCTTGGCTAGAAAGATACAAGGAGTTGCCATGACTTCTTTCCACCCAAGTCCATTCATTTTGTCTACAAACCATTTCTTCTAGCTGTTTGAAGTCCCTCTGCTCTCTGCTCATTAAAAGTGCCTGTATAAATTCTGTCCAAAAACAATTGAAAGGACTGGCTGACCAAAGCAACTGATAAGACCTAGCAGGGGCCTCACTGCTATTTGTGCTTAAAAGGCCATTTTTCTTATCATCACATACTCTAAACATAGTCAAATAATAGCGGGTTTCCTTCCTTAGCAATATGCCATCAAAATAAATGGAAGTTGGTGTAACTCTGGCCTGCCTTGGGCGACTAGAGAGGAGATGGTGGGGAGGAAGAAGGAGCTAGAGAGGGACAAAATAGTCCCTCATTATCCAAGGACTGGAAGTAATTTTTAGAAACAGGTGAAACTAGTTAATTCTGAGTCATCAAACTGAGGAACTATATAACTTTGTCAAATTATTTTTGTTTCATATTTGCAAATAGACAAGGTATACTTGGAAAAATTTTTATTACTGCCTTTTGTTTTTACAGCTTGGTCATTTCCTGATGTGCACCCCCACCCCTCCCACCCACAGGCCCACCCTCCCCACCCCCACTGAAAGCCTGCCTTGTAACAAAGAAAATATTTAGCAAAATCAACCAATCAAGTCTGATAGTGCATTCCTCATCAATAGCTCCCCACCTCTCTATGCAGTGAAAGGAAATGGGTTTCATCATCTTTTCTCCTGGAACAAGATTGGTCATCACAATTAATCAGAGTTTAGCTGCCTTGCCATATTGTTTTAATATGCACATAATTTTGTAAATTATCTTGTTCTCCACTTGCTTTGCTCTCCATGAGTTCAAATCTTTCCATATCTCTCTGAATTCCTCAATAGTAATAACCTTTACAGTTAGCATTTATATAATACCTACTATGTGCCAGGAACTATGCTAAGCACTTTACAAATATTATCTCATTTGATCCCCACAACAATACTGGGAGGTAGGTTTTATTATTATTTCCATTTTATTGATGAAGAATCTGAGGCAAATAGAGGTTAAGTGACTTGCCCAGGGTCACACAACCAGTGATTACCACTGAGGCCATATTAGAACTCAGGTCTTCCTGACTCCAAGTCTAGTGTTCTTTTCTACTCCCCCATCTAACTCCATATATTTGCTAACTTTTACAGTGCAGATGGGGCAGCTAGGTGATGCAGTAGATAGAGCACTGAGTTCAAATCTAGCCTCAGATACATACTAGCTGTGTGACCCTGGGCAAGTCACTTAACCCTGTTTATGTTGGTTTCCTCATCTGTAAAATGAACTGGAGAAGAAAATAGTAAACTACTCCAGTATTTCTGCCAAGAAAACCTCCAATGGAGGTTCACAAAGAGTGACTGAAGAACAGTGCAGAATGCATTTCATTATATTTCTGTGCCACAATTTTTTTTCCCCAGCCATTTTCCCCAATCAGTAGAATTTACTATGTGTTTTAGTTGGTTTTTTAAAATGATGATCTTGGCAAACATCAGCCAACCATGAACTGCATCCACTTTCTTTCCTGGTTATGTTACTGTTTTTGTTTGGTTACCCCAAAACATAGTGGAAGCAAGGGGTTAGAATTCTTCTAATACACGGAGGAGGTCCATGCATGACTACGTTATAGCTGAGAAGATGCTATAACAAAATTTTTATTGGGCTCAATAGCTAAATCTTTATGGCTGAAATCTAAATTAAGCACATGTTATGACCCAAATTCTGTTCTCTAATGGGTTGTGGTACAGAACAAGTCTGGCATATTTGGTAACATAAGCAGAGGAGAAAGTTCCAACATCCAAATTGCTTACAATTCCCTTTTTTTTGTTTGTGTATTCTTTTAAATTTTATTGATAGTTTTTATTTTTATATCCCATTCCTTTTCTAATATATCCTTCTCCCTTTATCTCCTGAGAGCCATCTCTTATAACAACAAATAAAAATAAGGGGAGGAAAAAGTTCAGGAAAATTAATTAGCACATCAGCCAAATCCAACAGTACATGGTGTCTTAAACATCCATAGTCTCTGACCCTTGCAAAGAAAGGAGAAATATACATTCTCATATCCCTTATTTGGGGCTAAACGTGGTCATTATAGTAAAACAGCGTTTAGTTTTAATTTTTGTTGACGTTGTTTTGTTGTAGATGTTGTGAATGTTGATTTCGTTATCTCACTTTGCATCAGGCCATATAAATCTTTCTGTGCTTTTCGGCATTCGTAGTCATTTGTTAATTCTCTTTTTTTAGGTTCTTTTTTATAGTTAATTTATTTGTTTTTGGTTTTCAACAATCACTTCCATAAGTTTTTAATTTTCTCCCTCTTCTTCCTCCCTCCCTTCCCAAGACAGCATGCAATCTTACATGGGTTCTATGCATACATTCTTATTAAACAGATTTTCACATTAGTCATGTTTCATAGAAGAATTAAAACGAATGGAAGAAACCATGAGAAAAACCATAACAAAAGAGAAAATAGTCTGCTTCATTCTGTGTTCTGACTCTAGTTCTTTCTCTGGATGTGGATGGCATTTTGCTTCATGAGTCCTTTGGAAATGTTTTAGGTCCTTGCATTGCTGTTTTGAAGGGCTAAGTTTACAGTCTTTGCACATGGTGGCTCTAATGTTCTCTTGGTTCAACTCATTTCACTCAGCATCAGTTCATATAAATCTTCCAAGGTTTTTCTGAAGTCTGCCTGTTCATTATTTCATATAACACAATAGTATTCCATTACATTCATTTATCCCAACTTGTTCAGCTATTTCCCAATAGGTGAGTATCCCCTCGATTTCCTAATTTGGCCACCACAAAAAGGACTGCTATAAATATTTTTGTCATATATTTTGTCATATCTGTCATTTCTTAACAGTACTGCAGTATTCCATTACATTCATATGCCACAATTTGTTTATCCATTTCCCAAATGAGGCTATCTACTTTGTTTTCAATTCTCTGCTACCATAAAAAAAGTATCTCTACGAATATTTTGGTTTACATGGGACCTTTCTCTATCTGAGATCTCTCTTGGGCATATGTCTAGCAGTGGGATCTATCCATATAACAAAAGGCATGATCATTTCAGTCATTTTCATAAGGTAATTCCAAATTGTTTTCCAGAATGGTTGAACCGATAGATCTGCCAACAGTGTATCAATATGCTTGTATTACCACAATCCCGTCATTAGTGACTCTTCCCATCTTTTGTCATCTTTGCCCATTAGAAGGGTGGGAGGTGAAACTTCAGGATGATTCCCATATCTTTTATCACTAATGCTTTGTGGCCATCTATCATATAGTTCTTAACAGTTTACAACCCTTTTGAAATCAGTTCATAGGGAGCTAGATATATAGAGTGGTACACATGGAGTCAGGAAGACCTCAGTTCACATCTGGATCTTGGATCTTTCATGATCTTCTCCTTCATTGTCATAGGTGTGAAATGTCCCTGATCTGGCATGGTTCATTTTTATCAAGTGCTTCATAGTTGACAAAATACCTGTCTCATAATGGCTCTTGTGAAATGGTCCAGTTATTTTAATATCAGTATTACAGGTGATAAAAGTGAGACAGGAGTGAAGTGGTTTACTTCAAATAACTGGGCTAGAGAATGACTTAATCTTGACTCTTTGATTCATTACTTTTTCCTTAAACTTTTCATTGTCTTTATAACCCATCCATGGGAATGCTTAGGGGGCTAGTTGTGTAATGTAGCTGTGCACCATGGGATATTCTTTACCTGTGTGATGGCCACCTTCAGTTTCACCATAATGACATGAAATATACTAAGATGAAATAGGTAGTGGGGTTGTTTATGTGCCTTAAACTCAGGTGGTACGTGTGTGTGTGTGTGTGTGTGTGTGTATGTGTGTATTTGAGCTTTTTAAAGGTATCTATGTCTTTTCAGTAGACCATGCCATACTGACTCTTACTTTGATCAAGAAAGTGAAAATAGAAAGAAAATGCGATATGATTAGAGAAAATGTCTTCTCTGGAGGGAAACCTATTTTGTAAGAATGTAGATTTAGAGTTGGAAGGATGATGTTGGAGATGATCTGCTCCAACTCTTGCATTTTCCATTTGAAGAAACAGATGAAGGGGCTTGTTAAAAGTCACATGAAGAGTCAGGATTTGAATCCAGATCCTTGACCCCAAATGTAATGTTTTTTCCACCACGGTATGTTACTTTCTTTGCCAACTGATTTTTTCTTCTCCACTTACAACAATCACTTATATAGGCATATACTACCTGATATAGTTCATTGCTTTCATGAAATTACAAATTCAGATGAAGGAAATATTAGGATGGGAACAGAGCTAAGGAAAGCAACAAAGGTTTTCCTACTGGACAAGAGATGGAGGAAGCCAGAGCTTCCCATTCCAAGGGACTGAACTGGGAGGGTGAGATTTAGTGGGACAGGCAGGGGAACTGGGATAATTTGGGCTAATTACATCATTAATAATTAATGTTATTTATTCATTGATATTAATATTACTTATTAATATTAATTAAATAATTAATTGATAATTGAATTGGGAACATTACATTGAAGACAGGTTATAACATCTTAATGATGTTATTATAAAATGACATTAATTGGGACAACAATGAGTAGAATATATGCCAGGAATGTGCTGGGACCAACTCATACAGGTTTGGGAGAGTCTGTTAAATTTTCAGTTCAAGTGCTTATATCTCAGAAATTGGCAAATCAGAGCTTGATTTATTGTTTTGTTGACTGTCAAGTCTTAATAAAGGGATGGAAAATAATAATTATTAATAATTCAGATTGAACTTAAATATTTCTTTGTGTACATCTTTTTTTCTTGGAGAACTGGTTATTAAATATGTACCAGAACATTACTAAAGCAGAATTGTTTTTTTTTTTATTTTTATTAATAGGAATGTAGTAAACAGAATATTTCCTGCCCTTTTCAGAAGTTTGGAAGAAAATATTCATTTCCCTTTTGGGTCCTAGAGAATTAAAAAAAGCAAGCTGCTTTTTAATGGTGGCCTGTCTTTAGAGTAGGTATATAATGTAGCTGCTAACAAACTAAAAATGACCTTCTGACAATAGAAAAGACAAAATGAAATCCTCCTTGTTATCCTTGCAAGAAAAAACATTGTGCAGTTGGAATGTCTACTGTGTTTAAGTAACTGCTTCTACAACTGCAGTAAAATTTGTAGCCCCTTTCTAAAATTAGTCTTTATAGAATCAGCCTGATAGGCCTGAATGGAAAGAAGACATTTGTCTGATAAAGAAAAACCTTGGGTAAATCATTTCTCTTTTCTAGGTCTCAAGTTTCCTCGTTGCTAAAAAGCAGGGGGGTAGAATAAAAGATCTTTAAGAGCCCTAACCTTGCTTGTATTGAATGACTTCTGTGGAGTCCAAATTTCCATTGTGTAGCAAAGGGTAAGGAGTTGGGTAGAGTTCTACCAGGCTTCTTTCATACATCTCCGAGGTAATTTTGGTCCCATCTCTGTAGAGTAAAAATGTCCATGAAAACCAGAACAACTCCATCAGGCATGTGATGGTATATGTTTAACAATGTGTATGTGTATGAAGGGACAGGTAATGCAAAATTTAATCTGCATTATTAGTATTTTCTCCATCCCTTTATTAAGACTAGACAAACAACAAAACAAATCAATCAAACCCCAATATTTGTGTATGTAGCATTTGCTAATTTCCAAAGTGAAAAATTTATAATCCTCCTAGGACACCCCTGAAATGTCCTCTGTCTTCCTTCCCTACTCCGTTTTTCTTTACTTAGATGAAAGTGGCAAGAAATCAACCTGATATCAAGAATTTATACTTTAAAATCAAATTCCAGGGATATCCAGGCTGCTGTGCAGATGCCACTCAATTTCCTATTTCTGCAAATTCGTCCATAGGAGTACATGGCTAACATGGATGTGCATTATATTCCTGTTGTAAAATGTAGGTTTCTGGAGGGCAGAGATTGTGGGCAGTTTTGTTTTGTTTAACATTTTTGTCTGGCTTTCTAGAGTGCGGGAGGCAGTTTGGTGCAGCGGGCAAGGAACCTTCCCAGAATCAGGAAGGTTTGAGTTCACTTTCTGTGTCTGCTTGAATACTTGGCAGTATGATCTTGGTTAAGTCATTTGTCAGTGCCCCAGGAAATTCTCTAAGACTAGCAACTGAAGAGCAGTCCCTATACTGTTCTCTTTATTGTCACAGGAACTTATGCTATGCTATGTCACAGTCAGATCTACATCTCCTAACTGCCAAAAAAAAAAAAAATAGCTTCTGGCACAGTGTCATGGTTTTTGTTTTTTTTTAATGATTTTATTAGAATATTTTTTTACATTGCCTAAATTTCCTCCTGTATCCTTCCTTCCTTTCCCTCCTCTGAGAGTCATTCTATATATGAGCTTTTTTTTTTTTTAATAAAGAGGAATTAAAAAGAGAAACAGGAAAAATGTGCAAAAACAATCAATACAGTGAAAATATTTGAAAACATATGCAATATTCCACATCCGTGGGACTCCCACCTCTGTAGAAGAGTGGAAGAGAATGTCTTGTATCTCTTCTTTGGGCCCATGATTGTTCTATAATTTAAAAAAAATTGGTGGTTCTTTTCATTTTTCATTTTTGTTGTATAACTGTATATATTGTTTTCTTGGTTCTGTGTACTTCCGTTTGCATCAGTTCGTGTAAACCCTTGCTTTTCACCTCATTTTTATGGTGCAGTAATATTCCATTATATCCATATATCACAATTTCTTTAGTCATCCTTCAGTCAATGGGCATCTTTTTCTGACCCTCCGCCTCCCCCCCATTTATAACCAGTGATTTCATTGCTATTTCCATTCATGCAAATCCACTACTCGTTTACAACTTGTATAGAATTGACTAGGGCATTGAGAGGTTTAATGCCTTGCCTAGGATCGCTAGAGCAAATGGGTGGCTCAGAGGATTGAGTGCCAAACCTAGAGTCAAGAAGAACAACTTCCCGAGTTCAAATCTGACCTCAGACACTTACTAGCTGTGTGATCCTAGGCAAGTCACTGAACCCTGCTGGCCGCAGTTTCTTCATCTGTAAAATGAACTTGAGAAGGAAATTGCAAACTACTCCAATGTCTTTTCCAAGAAAGCCCCAACAAACAAAAAGGATCACACAGCCCATTTAGGCCACCTAGTCAGTATGTATCAAAGTGGGAACTGAGCCTAGATCAGCTCTCTAGCCATTATGCCACAAAACTTTGCCTTGCCCAGATCAAGGGCTTAATTAAATGCCTGGTGAACTGAATCCAGAACACTGGTCCTGAGTTGTCCCAAGAGCCCCTATCCTCAAGGGTTGATTCAGTGATGTTCACTCAGTTCCTGAGAAATAAGAGCTAACATAAATCTCAGGAAGGGTTTTAAGGGTAAGTATCAAAACAAAAAGGAAGCATGGCTCTTAGCTGCTCATTCATTGGCTATTTTTGGAGAAGCCCTTGGCTGAGATTCTTCTACCTGAGCATGTGTGGGGGGGATGTCATAAAATGCAGCTGCCTCTACTTGATTCTTATTGTGGAGCAAATGGTCATTGCCAGAAGCCATATTCCCTCAGGGTTTATTCTCTGGATGTGTTCTGTGTGATTTCCCTTTGGTCTTTCAACATTGCTTCTAATTTCCAACTCACCTTTCCTGCCAGGTTCTTGGCAATCCTGTTGATTTCTCATTTTGAAGCTATGAGTCTGCTGGATAGAGTGTTAGATTTGGAATAAGGAAGACTCTAATTCTAATCTTGCCTTAGACACTTACTATTTGTAGGATGCTATGCAGGTCACTTGATGTCTCTCAGCTTCAGTTTCCTCATTTGTAAAATGGGAATAGTGACTATACCTACTTCGCAGAGTTGTTGGGAAGATTAGATGAGATGACATTTTGTCCAGTGTTTGAGAAATTTTTTTTGTAAAGTATTTTATTTTTTTCCCAATTACATATAAAAATAATTTTTAACATTTTTTTAAATTTTGAATTGCTTTGGAAACTTTTAAAGCATTTATATAAATTCAAGCTATTTTACCTTGGACTGTTACTACTGGCTGGTTTGATCCTTAATATTTGAACCCCTCATGGTTCCATATGCATACCATGTAAAGTACAAATATAAAATACAAATATTGTAAAGTAGAGAAGTAGAGAGAAATTGACTGGAGAGGCAAAGCCAGAGAAAGTTTTGTGGAAAAGGTAGCAAACAAGTAAATGTTGAATATTAGAACCTGGTGGAGACCTTAGAGATAACCTTAAAAATCATTTAGCCCAACCTATGGAAGGCAGCATGGTGGTACAGTGAAAAGAACACAGAATTTACAGTCACAGGATCTGAGTTTCAATCTTGGTTCTGCTGTTTGATTTTCTATGTGATCTTAGACAAGACACAACCTCTCTGGGCCTTTCTTCCTTCATCTGTAAAATGAAGGGGCTGAACTTGTTCAGTCATTTCAATCATGTCCAACTCTTCATGACCCTATTTGGGATTTTCTTGGTAAAGATACTAGAGTGGCTTGCATTTCCTTCTCCAGCTCATTTTATAGATGAGGAAACTGAGCCAAAAAGGGTTAAGTGGTCTACATTGTAAGTATCTGACATTGGATTTGAACTCAGGAAGATGAGCCTTCTTGACTCTAGGCCTAACATTCTACCCATTGTGCCATGTAGGCTCTGAACTATAATATTTTTAAGTTCCTGTCCCTTCTGGGATCTAAAATCCTATCAAACTTCTTCCTCCTTTCACTCCCACCTGGTCTCCTCTCCTGGTCACCATTGCTTCTTGCAATCCAGGCAACTGGAGAGAAAGGAACAGAGGCTCAGGGATAAAATAACTTGCTAAAGATAACAGAAGAAGATGTTGATGATGATGATGAGCAGAAATGAGGCTCACAACAGAATTTTCTCATTACTAACCCAATTTTGTCTGTACTCAGCTAAGGCCACTCTTAAAGGGTTAATCAGAAAATCCATTCCACCAGGAAATTCTCCTGCTCCTTCCAGATTATGACAAGTCAAAATGTTACTGTTTATAAAGAAACAGGAGCATATGTTGTTTCAAATACTTCTTGCTTATTAAAAAAAAATACATCTCAGTAGTCTCCTACTGCCAAATTAATTAAAGGGGAGTTTGTTTCTATGTTTTTAACTCACAACACTTGAACTAAGGAACTGAAGTAATTTAAAATAAAGGCCTACATGGAAATTAAAGCCATTTGTCTGCGGAGATATTCGTGCCCATTTGCCTGTGGCAACTACCATAAAAAAAGGAGAAAAAAAGAAAAAAGAAAAGTTTCCCTA
The DNA here is from genome assembly GCF_028372415.1 of Notamacropus eugenii. Taxonomy (NCBI): domain Eukaryota; kingdom Metazoa; phylum Chordata; class Mammalia; order Diprotodontia; family Macropodidae; genus Notamacropus; species Notamacropus eugenii. The sequence continues at coordinate 110,071,510 of NC_092873.1, read as the reverse complement.
ATAAATTGAGGAGGTGATAGTCAGGTGACTTTATCCCTAAATAGAGTAGGTGGCCATCTCTGTGGTATGACTTTAGGGACTCCTGGAAGTCTCCAACGTCACCTCTACTGTTTGATCACATCTTAGGAAAATAGTTGAGTGTACTAAAAAAAGCACTAGTCTTGGGTGTCAGAGGATGTGAATTGGGTTCCAGCTATAATAGTTACTAACTATGATTCTATTCAGTCAGTTAAACTCCTTTGTACCTCAATTTTATCATCTCTGAAGTAGGGATGACAATATTCTTGTTATTTCAAGGTAAGTGTGTTATAAATCTTCAGGCATTTTATACATGTGAAAAATAGTATTATTAGACTTTGCTACTTCAGATGGTTTTGTGAATTTATCCATATGGATACACCCTCCAAAAGTACAGCTTGTGACCCAACCATCCCTTTCTCCCATGACCAGATCCTTGTCAACGTCCTGTAATCACAGGGCCCAATTCAATGTGTGGGGATCCTTGCTGTAGATTTCCACATTGTGTGGACACCAATGGGGGTATGTGAGCTATTTCTCACTATTTCTTGCTCTTACTACATAGCCCGACTATCCCCTTTTCAGTTCTCTGATAATATCCTTTATATATAACACTTTTCCTGTATGACTCTTTGTTAGTAAACATGTTACCATCTATTTATATCCTTCTTTTCCTAGGGCCTTTCAGTGACTCTTATAAATTAGGTGATAGCTACAGTTTCTGCAGTGGTTTTAGGTTTTTATTTTTATGTTTAACCAATTTTTTAAAAGGCCAAAATGAAATCTAGGTTCCCTGTAAGTTCTTTTTGTTTGTCAAAGAATGCAACAATAAAACCTTTAACTTGGCTGACTTCCTGTAACAGAACTTCTGGTCCCTTGAAGTCTTGTGTTTGTTTTTTTTTCCTAATTGTTCTATGCACCTAAGCCTTGATTCACAGCTAAACTATGTGTCTCTTGCATTCTAGGACTGTGTGGTCCTGTTTTGTATTTTTTCACTTGACAAATATTTGTTGAGATCTGTAAACTTTGGGCAAGGAGTCAGGAGATCTGTCTTCAGAACTGAGTATCCACATAGGCCCTGGGGAGATGGGGAAGCTTGGCTATCATCATTTCAAAGCATAGAAATTTGTGTGAAATTCAGGATGTGTGTGTCAGGATACCTTAGACATATCTTTTGCTCTATGAAGACTGCGGTATTCATATGCCAGATCTGTTTGCATGAGAGATCCCTCAAGTGCATGTCAGAAATGACTCCACGACCAAGTACTGGAAATCATTCCCCAACATCTTGAATAACAAATGAAAAAGTATGTCAGGAGGAGAAGAAAACAAAACTTTTTGACAGCAGTCTAATGGAGTGGAAAACATGTTTCCTCTATCAGGTTTGAGGATTCTCCCAGGGGGAGATTTATGCAAGAAGGGCGTCTCTTTGGAATTAAGACCATGTGGGAAGGAATTCTTTTTATTTCAGGCTGTAGATTTGTATCTGATTCTGGTTTCCTGTGCTTGGGTACATTGCTAGGACAGAAGGATTCAAACCCGCCTTGTTGATGCAAGCATTGGGTCCAGTGAGAAAGCCTAAAGAATAACATGTCTGTATAATAAATATTTGGGAAAAAAAGTTCCTGGTGCTCTTGAACAAGAAAAAGACTTGCAATAGACTTTGGTAGCAGACTCTCAGGAAGGAGCAATGGGGTCAAAGACCCCTTCTCCTTTCATCTTTCAGTATCATAATTTTGGTTCCTCGTATAATCAAAATAATCTTTGACTGCTTCTATTTGGAATTTTCTGCTTCATACAAAAGCTTAAAGGCTTTTTTTGCCCAGATCTATAATTTTATGGGTATGAAGAGATTCCAGCATGGAAATGCCCTCCACTGATACAGATTGGCAACTTGCTTCTAATTTATAGTCAGAGAGAGTTGCCTGGATTGCTAGAAGCAATGGTGACCAGGAGAGGATGAGTAAAGCATGAAAGAGCTAGGAATGGGAAAGAGGAGGGGAGAGCTTGAAAATATTGAGGAGAAATGGATAAGTGTTGGAGAAACTGAAAGATGTAGGAACCACAGCACAGTTGATGGACTGGAAGAATCTCCATCCAAAAAACTGCATGGAAAGATGAGAGGTATTGCAACAAGTGGAAAAAACCATAGCTCCTGGGGTTCAAATCCCAGAGCTGCCTATTGGGACTTCCATGACAGTGGGCAAGTCAACTCTCTTCTCTGGGCCTCTGTTTCTTCAGCTGTAAAAGAAGAGATGTGGATTAGATAACATCTAGGTTTCTTCTAGCACTATATGAGGACAAAGGCAGAGACGGGGATATGCTCAGATGAAATTAGATATGAGTACCTCTCACCCAAGATGGTCCCAGGCTTCTTGATGAAGACCACAGCATTAATAACAATAACAATAATTAATACTAGTCAACATTTATGCAGCATTTACTATGTGTCAGGCACCATACTATAAGAGTTTACAGTTACCTCATTTGATCCTCCCAATAAGCCTAGGAAGGAAGTGCTATTATAATCTCCACTCTACAGTTGAAGAAACTGAGGCAGGAGAGGTTAAGATACTTGTTAAGCGTCTGAGGCAGGATTTGAACTCAGGCCTTCCTAACTCCAGGCTTGGCACTCTATCCACTGCATCGCTTTCATTTAGCAAATGTACAAGATGTTAAGACACAGGAATTTGGAACCCAGGTAGAGCAGTGTTCTGAATGAACCAGCAATTTCATGAGTGGGGGAAGCTTCCAGTGAGAAACTTCTTTGGCCAAGGGTCCTCTAGGACCTCAAGTGGGGCCTTTGACTGAGTGCAAATTTCACAGAACAAATCCCCTTAATAGGAGGATTTGTTCTGTAAAACTTGGCCCCAGTCAAAAGGCTGCACCTGGGGACCTAGAAGGCCACGTGTAGCCTCAAGGCCACAAGGTCTCCATCCCTGGAGGCAGATCTGAATCTGCTCTGCAGCAGTAGTCTACAGAGTTGCCTAGAGACTTTGAGAGTTCTGAAGACTTGCACAAAGATGCAGATAGTGTGGGTGAGAGGTGAGGCTGCGTCATTAAGTCAATTTTTATAATTTTTCAATTATTTCTACTATTTTTATACCCAATGACAATTTATTGAATTATTTGCTCGTTATTGTCCTTATTATCTAAGGCACTGATTATCTATTTACTTATTTTGTCTGAACTTGTGGTTTTTTGGGAGTCAGCTAGGTGGTACAGTAAATAGAGCACTGGCCCTGGGGTCAGGAGCACCTGAATTCAAATCCAGCCTCAAATACTTACCAGCTCTGTGACCCTGGCAAGTTACTTAATACTGTTTGCCTCAGTTTCCTCATCTGTAAAATGAGCTGGAGAAGAAAATAGCAAATCGCTCTAGCATTTTTGCCAAGAATGGGATCACAGAAAAGTGGACATGACTGAAATGATGCAACAACAACAAATGGTTTCTCACCTCAGACACTTGACACTCACTGACTGTGTGACCTTGGGCAAGTCACTTAACCCCAATTGCCTCATCTTGGGTCATCTCCAGTCATCCTGATGAATATCTGGTCACTGGATTCAGATGGTTCTGGAGGAGAAGTGAGGCTGGTGACCTGCACAGCCTTCCCTCAGACAGCCTTCCCTCAGTCAGCCTTCCCTCACTCAAAACAAAGTTAAGTGCAAGTCATGTCATTATTTCTCTGATGGCATGGTCTTCTTCAGCAACGAAGGATGAACATACACTCACAGGAGGGAACGGTCTTTCTACCTACCAATGAAGATGAGCAGTTGACCTGTGGGTTATTGTCTGATAGGGCTATTTGAGGATGGTTGAGGTTAAGTGACTTGAAATACGTATCAGTTGACACAGTGAATAGAGCGCCGGACCTAGAGTCAGGAAGATTTGAGTTCGAATTCCACCTCAGACACTTAATAGCTGTGTGACCCTGGGAAAGTCACTTAACCTCTATTTGCCTCAGTTTCCTCATCTGTAAAATGGAGATAATAATATCTCTCAGGGTTAATATGAGATCAAATAAGATCATTTGCACAATGCCTGGCATATAGTAAAGTGCTGCTATATAAATGTTAGAAATTATTACCATTAGAGTCAGGACTTAAAACCAGGTCTTCATGATTACAAAAATGACAGTATAAAATAATAGCATTTGTTCAGTCATTTTGCCATCATATCTGACTCTTTGTGACCCCATGTGGGTTTTTTTAGCAGAGATACTTGAGTGGTTTGCCATTTCCTTCTCCAGCTCATTTTATAGATGAGGAAACTAAAGCAAACAGGGTTAAGTGACTTGCCCAGGGCCACACAGGTAGTAAATGTCTGAGGCAGATTTGAACACTGAAGGTAAGTTTTCCTGACTTCAGTCCTGACACTCTATACGCTACACCATCTAGCTGTTCCATCATACTGATACAGAAGGACAAATGAAATATCTTCTTCCCTCCAACACGCTGTCCCCATTAAGGGACATTTTTGGGGACCCTTCACCCTGTCCTTTAGGTGAGAAACCTTGACTCTCAGGGTAGGAATGGAATGAGAGGAAAATTGTTGGAAATAACAGTATAAAACTTATATGGTCCCAGGTCTCTATAAAAACCTAATTGAAGCTTTTCTGGCTAGAATGTTTTTCACATTTATAGTTTAGTTCCTAAGTAGCTACATTTTCTTTTTACCCATTGTGCTTTGGCAAAACCAATAACTGCACTGGGCTGGGGATATGCCTTATCTTTTTTCTAATGGCTCCCATCAGACTTGACCTTGCCAGACTTTAAGCTAGTCAGGCAGTAGAACTTCTGCTCCTTTCTCCAGACGGAGAATTATACCCTCATTTTTAAGCATTAGCTATTTTACTTTAAAGTCTTCCTTGTTCTTTTTATTGTCTTGTTGCTTCCTTATAATTCCTCATAATTATAACTCCTTGGAACACACTGGAGAATTTTCCTTTTTCACTAGACATTGCCACAAAGCCACGCGATGCATATTTTTGCTCCCCCTGCCCAATAGTAATAATTATACCACGTGCTTTGGTTAGAGCTTTACTCTTTACAGACATGATCTAATTTGATATTCACAGTGACCCTCCAAGGGAGGCAGGGCACTTGTTATTATCCTCTGTATTTAATAGATGAGGAAATAAATGCTCATAGAAGCTGGGTGCCTTAGCCAACATTTGTATCTGACCCATCAATCTCATTACCTGTGTAGTCCCTGGGATTCTGCTCCCATCTCCTCCATTTTTTCCATCATAATGAAATTCTTCTTCTCTGACCTGAAATACATTTACTCCACTGGCCCACTTAGGGTAGCCCAGTCGGCTATATGAAAGGATCATTTTTTTGTTATTTTCCAACTGATTTCACCTTCAGAACGCAAGGGAGGGGCTCTCTGGTTTCTGTAGGTGCCTCTAGGGTCAGTGCTCAAGAAGGCTGTGAACTAAAGGATGAGCATGTTGATAACTGCCTATTAAAGACCTCTCCATTTCAGCAGCTTACCAGGTACCCTATCACACCTCCAGGATCCAACATTCTCAATTCATCCCCTTTGCCCACCATGTTCCTAAAGAACCAAGGGCTCATTCTTACCCTTCAATTTCAGTTCAATTCATCAAGTATTTGTTGATGAGCTTTCAAAGCCCAGTGTTCTCTACTTCCACATTTAGTACGGATTAGTTTAGCAGGTTGGATATTTCCAAGCAGGGTCTTAAGAGGGATGGATGCTGGGGATAAGTGTATTTAATGGAGGGAAGGAGGAAGAGGAAAAGGGGAGCTAAAATGGAGATAAAGATATAGAGAAGAAAAATACTTAATTTATGATTTTACTACTAGCTTCCTACTCAAGAGATTTGCTTGGATTTTTTTGAGGGGGTAATTTTCCTGATGTCTAATTTCATCTGTGTAGGGAACTTCTGGTGTGGGAAGTCTCTTTACCCATGTAGATAGGTAACCCCTCTATAACTGGAAGTCTTAGATGCTGAGTCATTGTGTCACTTGCCCTGCATGGTCATCCAGTTAATAACATGACAACAACAATAGTAATAGCTAGCATTTATACAGTATTTTAAGGTTGGTAAAATGTTTTACATATTATCTCATTTGATCCTCACAACAGCCCTTCGAGGTGGGTACTATCGTTATCTGCATTTTTGCAGATGGGGATACCAAGGCTAAGAGACATTTAAGTGACTTGTCCAGAGTCACGAAGTCAATCCGTGTGTGAGGTAGGACTTGAACTTCAGTCTTCCTGACTCCAAGCCTAGAGCTCCAGCCACTGTGTCACCTAGGACCTGAACTCAGCCCTATATCTACTACACCAGTGCCTCTTGTGCTAGGAATGCCAGAGTCACAATACTGGAGGAGATGAGGGTGAAATAGAATGGAAGATTGAAAGGTTTTGGAAACAAGACAGTGAAGGGAGCACTGTACTGGGGGGTCAGAAGTCCTGGGTTCTAGTTCTGGCTACCACTACTTTTGACCTTACACATATTAATTCACCTCTTAGTGATCCTCAGGTTCCTTGTCTATAAAATAAAAGTCTTGGATTAGAACAAAACCTAAGGCCCCCTTCCAACTCTAAATTCTCAATAATTTCATTTTTTCATACCAAATTCTTTCCTCCACTAGAAGAAACCCACCAACAAAATAAATTCAAAACAGGAAAAAAATGGTTCAAACTTCACTGAAATTAAATTCTTCCTAACACTGGGTAAGAGTTTCTGTCAGACTGTCTTAAATCAGTCAATCTATCCACTGACTAGCATTTAATAAGCACCTACTAATGCCAGGCACTTCATAGATTAAAAGAAAGATAGAGACTCCTCTGCCTGCAGGAAAATCCTCTTAGAGGAAGCAACATATTTATATATGAGAAAACACAACATAAACATGAAGTAAGTAAAAAGTACGTGGGGGTGAAAGGAGACACTAACAGCTGGGAGGTTTATACAGAAAGGCTTCATGAAGAAGCTGGTGTTTGAAGTAGGTTTAAATGACTAAGGAGGCAGCTAAGTAGGTTCAGTGGATAGAGAAGTGAGCCTGAAGTCCGGAAGACCAGAGTTCAAATCTAACCTTACATACTTATTGGCTGTGCAACCTTTAGGGCAAGTCACTTAACTGCTGTCTGCCTCAGTTTCCTCATCTGTAAGCTGAGGACAATACCATGTATGTACCAGGATTGTTGTGAGGATCAAATGAGATAATATTTGTAAAAAACTTAATACAGTGCCTGGCACACAACAGAGGAAAGGAATAAGCATTTATTAAGTACCTTCTGGGCCAGCATTGTGTTAGCATAGCACTTCTTTCCTCCCTCAAATCTGGCCATGGCTTCTTGCAGCGATCAATGCTAACTTTTAAGTTAGCAACTATTCCACGGGCCAAGGCGTATTAAAATTAACAGTGGTCTGGCTTGAGCAAGCTCTGCAGAATAAGGAACTGTCAGTAACTGCAGCTCTGCAGGTGACATGTAATGCCTGATCATTGTATCCTCACACATATAATGGAGCCCATGCACACTTAGCTGCTCAGCCAGGTCTGTTTCCAACACTTGAACAAAGTGAGAAAGAAAGGAGTGATAGGGTTCCTTGGTTTGATTAGGATTGACTTATAATGCCTGTAATTTCACAGCTATCACCTCTGTCCACCCCTGGAACATGTCCAAATTTTCCATAGTAACTCATAAGTCTAGGTGAGTATTTAATTATTGGGAGAGAAATGACCATGTAATTTGGATACACTTCCTCCAACTGTGCTTCCTATCCAGCTCTCATCCTGGGTGACTCTTGACTATTTCCTCTTATAAATAAATCCTTAATATCTTTCTCTCCCTTTCCCTGCCCTCCCTCTCTCCTCTTTTCCTTTTCTTTCTCTCTCTTCATTCTCTCTGTCTCCCCATCTATTTCTCTCTTTGTGTGTACACATGATTTGCAAAACATAAAGAGCTTATACAAGTTCTAGCTCTTATTGGTGGTGTATATCATTGTGGCCAAGTGATTCTCTTTCTGTCTATCTCTAGGGCAGCTAGGTGCCAGAACTGGCAGTCAGGAAGACCTGGTTTCAAATCTGGCCTCAGACACTCACTAGCTGGTGATCCTGGGCAAGTCATTTAATTCTGTTTTCCTTAGTTCCTCATCTGTAAAATGAGTTAAAGAAGGAAATGGAAAAGCATGAAGCATCAGTCATGAATTAAAATGACCAAAACAACATCTATTTATATGAAAGCGAGAGACAGACAGAGAGAGAGAGAGAGAGAGAGAGAGAGAGAGAGAGAAAGAATGTGAATGAATGTGAGCTCCCTGAAGGCAGGTACTATTTTTTCCACTTATCTTTGTAGCCTCTGTGTACCTAGCCTCCCAATGGTCTGCGTGCCTTCTTCCTCCGTATCTTTAATGTTAAGTGGATACCAGTGCAGGTCATGCACTGCCCATCTTTCAGCATGGTTTGCCTAGCTCCTTTTCTATTCATATTCATATTCGTTTTAATGTTTCCTTTTATGCTACTTCTTGAGCTCAGCAATATCCCACTTTAACACAGAAAGTAGGTTGATATTTTTTATCTTTCTTAACATTATTTTTCCTTTTGAAAAAAAATGAAAATTTTTATTTATACACCCAGACCAGACACCTTCTGCATTAGTTAATGCATCCACATTTCTTTAGCCTTTGAGTAAAAACAAGGATTATTCTGCTGGCTTCATATGAGTTTTTTAAGCTCAGTGCTGCTGATTACAATGAAAATTTCTGTTGACTAATTATAGAAACTCTCAAAGTGCAGATGGACAGTTTTGACAAGATGTTACCAATAGAAGGCCTAGGATAAGAGTAGTGTTTCCATAACTGTAATGGTAATTTAAATGGGAAAATCTTTCCCATTCATTAATAGGTCCATGTGACCTGCTTAAATTACATGGAAGCCTAAGTCACATGTGGTAGGAGGAGCTTGCTTAATGGGTGGAACAGGAAGGGTGGAGCAGATCTGGGAGAAAGTTGGTGAGAGGGGTTAGGGGCAGAGGAGAGAGGAAGCAGGCAGTCAGGCACAACTAGGCTTGTGGTGGGAGGGAAGGCTTGGGAATGGTTTTGTCCTCTGCAGTGCTAATGTGTATTGACTTCTTGATTACTATAATGGATTTGGCTTTCTGGTGTTGGGATTTGACTTTCTGTTGTCTGAATAAATGTTTTTCTTCTACCTTCAATATGGAGAGTCTATTATACTTTGCAATTCAGAACCACGCCAGCATATTCACAGTCGCACTAGGTGCTGTGAATATTGCCTGGGCAATACAATAACTCAATGTCTCATATTCAAGTCTCACTGAAGACAATCTCCAATATTACTACTACTATTATAGTTAGCATTTATGTAGAATTTTAAGATTTGCAAAGCACTTTAAATATTATCCCATTTTATCCCCACAATAACCTTGGGAAGTAGGTGCTATTATTATCCTCATTTTATAGATGAGGAAACTGGGGCTGTTAGAGATTAAGTAACTTGTCCAGGGTTACCCATCGAGTGTCTGAGGCTGAATTTGAAATCAGAACTTCCTGACCCAAGGCTCATCTTTCTATCTAGTGAACTATTTAGCTGCCCTAAATGTTAACATACTGATAAATCAAATGACACTTCTTTGCCAAAGTCTTCTTCAAATCTTGTTTCTCATATTTCATATAAAAGTTTTTAACCTTAGGCATTTATCATAGTTGCTTCTATCAGTACATGATATATACATTGTATGCCCCTAAAGAGTCTATGTAATTTTTTTTAAAGGTCACATATCAATAATCTAATGCAACTTGAATTTTAATCTGGTTGACCTGGGTTCAAATTCTGCCTCTGATAACTAACTAACTGTATGACCCTGGACAAGTCACTTAACCTCTGTCAGCCTTAGTTTCCTCATCTGTAAAATGAAGGGCTGTACTCAGTGACCTCTCCTGTTCCTTACAGCTCTAGATCTGTGATCTTTAAACTTTTAAATGCTACGTGGGGGGGGGGGGGGTTAATATGTAATTTAGATGTCAGGTCCATTGGATAAGCTAAATGGGGAGCAAGAGAAGCCAAAAGGGTATCAAAGGAGCATGTTGCAGAGTACAATGTAATGATCTGGAGACATGAGCAGTGTCTAATGTGTGCTGGATGCCACAGTAAGTGATGAAGGTCATCTTGTAAAGACCTTTGACTTAAAATTTCTTCATTTCTTTCCAATGTTGTACAATCAGACTGGCCTAGGATCTGGGCCCAGAAGGTGTTCTTTAGTCAGATGGTTTTGAAGTACAGTTTTGCTTCTTGCCTATGTGGACTGAACAGTCAACATGCTTTCACTGTCACTTTGGTATTAGAAGGGGGAACCACACAGGTTTGAAGGCTATTTTTTTTTTTTTCACTTTTCTTGGTTGGTGACACAGTGATTACAGTGCTCAACCTCAGGTCAGGAAGACCTGAGTTCAAATCATGCCTTAGACACTTAGTAAATATGTAAGTAGGCACTTAACCTCCCTTAGGTTCAGTTTACTCATCTGTAAAATGGGAATAACCATCTATCTCCCAAGGTTGTGAGAACAAAATGAGGTAACAGATGTGAAATAATTGGCATATATAAGTACTAGCTAGTGTTGGTGGTGCATATCATTGTGGTGTGGCCAAATAATTCATTATCATTAACTATACTTCTTACCAACTAAAGGTTGATTTTTTTTAATGGTGTATAAACATTGTATCATTTTTCCCACCCCTGGGAACTTAGTTTTCCTGAAATGCTTCAGTCTTACCATTCTGATAATTTAGGTGAGATGCAAAAGAAACTGTTACCGTCAGAAATATTCTTATTTAGCAAGAGAACAAAAGGTCATATTCCCCAATCAGAATGGTTTTCTTCAGTTGTTCCTATTTGTTTACTGTTCCTGATACGTGCCATAACTGTTCTAGCTTTTACTCGATTGCTTGGGTTGTCCTGTTTCAATGCCTATATTTCCATTTTTTCTGCCTATTTCAAAGACAAATAGTATCTCTTAAGGTCCAGTTTATGGTCCTTTCTTCCCATTGAAATATAACTAGTATTTTTTTTTAAGTTTAAGGTCTATCTGACAACCTTGCTGCTCTCCCATACAGCATATTCCATCTCCTGCCTACGTAGTAGTTCAGAAGGCCCCTTCATACCTGGAGTATTCTTCCTCCTTACCTCAGCTTCTTGGATACCTCACAATTTTCAGTTCAAATGCCATCTCCTTTGGGAGACATGGCCATTGTTGGTTCCCTCTCTGCTCTGAAATTCCTTTGCATATGTGTACATATATAAGTATTTATATATTTGTTTCTTTTGCATATATTTTTGTGCATTTATTTCCTTATGTACATATTATTCTCTGCTACCTCTCAATGAATGATTAGTTCCTTGAGGACTAGGAAGGTTTTGTTTTTGTCTTTGTATGCCCAGCATCTAAAGGACCGCCTGCACTTCTCAATTAATGCTTGTTGGATTGAAATGAGTTCAAATGCTTTGGGTTTCTTTTCTCCTAGGCTGGATCAGATGGTGAAAGCATTGGGAACTGCCCATTCTCTCAGCGTCTCTTCATGATCCTGTGGTTGAAAGGGGTTGTGTTCAATGTCACCACTGTGGACCTGAAAAGGTAACAGAAATATTCATCAACATTTAGAACAACTTAGAAGAGTCACACATCTTGAGAGTGAGGATCCCCTTAGCTTGGGACATCTCAAGGAGCTTTGTGGGTTGGAGTGTTTGAAGTTCCAGGCTATGAGAACCAAGCTGTTTTCTCAAGTCTTTGGAATTCCCCACAGGTTATTAGCTTTCAGAAAAAAAGTGTTGGTCCCCCTTATTTCTCTGTGATGGGACTGCTGTCATTTTAAAAATACATTTTGATTATTGGTTATAAGACATTCAGGCAACTTTTAATAAGGCAAGTTAAGCAGTTTATATAGACCACTCCTTTCTCTCTTTTCTAACTCATCTTCTTCACTTGGGGGTGGATGTGAGGTCATAAATTAAGACTCAGTCCTTAGCTCTCTGGTTTTCTCTCTACACCTCCTTTCTCAGTAAGCTCATCATTTCTTCTAGGATCCTTAAACTCTTTTTGCTTTCAATCTAAATATCCCTACTTTCATTCATTCATTCATATACATGTATGTATACATACATGCATATATATGTATAGGTATGTATGAATATAGGTGTGTATAGGTATAGGTATGTCTATAGTTAACGTGTGTATATATATATGTATAGGTATGTATATAGAGGTATCTGTATATGTCTAAGTATGTGTAGGTGTGTATATATAAGATATGTGTCTATCTGCATGTATGTATTATATTTGCATACATATACATGTGCACATACATTTACATATGTACATATATTTATACATATAGTGATAAATATATATTTTGTTTTTATAATATCTTGATTTCCAAATTTATCCCCTCTGCCTCCCCTAACCAACAGGTCATCCCTTTAACCAAAAAAAAAAACAAAAAGCAATGCAGCAAAACTAGCAAATATCAACTGAGCCAAATATATAGATATAAAGATAATATTTCACACCCATTGTATCCCACCATCCCCAGTGTTTTGGAGACAGAGCACCTTTCACGTAATCCTCAATTTTGTTTACACACACACACACACGCACACACACCCTACCTCTCTTACCTTGCCACTGTTACCAGAGCTTAAACTTCCACATTGTCAACAAATGCTTGTTGACTTGATTTGACTCACCTCCGTAGACCACCACACTTGCATCTGTTACTCCCTCCTTTCACACCAAGCTGAGGGCTCCCCCTCAGTTTCTTGACACCCGTGCACACACATCCAAGACCACTAGGCACAAACACTGTTTCAACCACTGCCTCTCCTCTCATGCTGCCATGTTGGTTTCTAGCCATCCCATTGCCCCATACACCAGCCCCCTGCCTCTTCATTCGTAACCCTAAAATACCTTACCCCATGAAATAGCAGTTATTGCTCTAACAATGGGGAGATGTAAAGATAATAATTTCCTAAATAAGCAAACACCCATGGGATCTGTATTTTTTCTTTCTTTCTTTCTCTCTCTCTCTCTTTCTTTCTTTCTCTTTCTTTCTTTCTCTCTCTCTCTTTCTTTCTCTCTTTCTCTTCTGTTCTCTTTCTTTCTTTCTCTCTTTCTTTCTTTCCTTAAATCTTACAACAGTATCTGGCACATAGTAGGTTCTTAATAAATGCTTATTGACTGAGTCACCTGTATTTTTATCTTCTTTCAGTTTTACAGCATCTCAATCTCTTGATGGAACTCTTTTTTTGTTTCTTCTTTGAAGCTCATATCTATGGTTAATCACCATTCTTGTCCATTCTTCCTTCAGCATATCTCTCACCTCCATCTTTCCCTTTCCGTTTCACTGAACGTTATGATCTAAGATCTTAATTCCTCAAGCCCAAGTTCATTTCCCCATTGGAGGGCGGGAACCAATATGCTTTCATTTTCATCTTTCAGTTTGTCCTGTACACTGCCACAAGAGTGATTCTCATAAAATGCCACTTTCAACATTCCATTATTGTGCTCAGAAACCTTCATTGGCTCCCTATTGCCAGGCCAGTCTTTGTATACTGACATTCAGGGCTTTCCACATTCTAGATCTGACCAAGCTAATTGATTCCAAGAGAATCTCCTAGTATTCCTCCACATAAACCCTCTAATCTAGAAGTTAGCCTGACCTACTCATTGTTCTTGTTCGTTCCCATCACACACTCTTTCACTCATCTAGAATGCCCTCCTCTCTCTTTTTGGCTTATTTAAAGTCTGCACATAATTCAAGGTTCAGAATAATGATGATGATAATAAAAACTAGCACTTCTATAATATGTTAAGATTTGCAAAGCACTTTATACCTTTATACTTTATAGCTTCACAGCAACTCTAGGAGGTAGGCGCTGTTGGTTATTCAGTTATTTACCTGTTCTGTCCCACTCTTTCTGATCTCATTTGGGGTTTTCTTGGCAGAGATATTAGAATGGTCTAGCATCAGGGCAGCTAGGTGGTGAAGTGGATACAGCACCAGGCCTGGAGTCAGGAAGACTCATCTTCATGAATTTAAATCTGGTCTCAGATACTTCCTAGCTATGTGACCCTAGGCAAGTCACTTAGTCCTGTTTGCCTCAGTTTCCTTATCTGAAAAATGAGCTAGAAAAGGAAATAGCTAATGACTCTTTGTCAAGAAAACCCCAAATGGGGATGTGAAGAGTCGGGCAGGACTGAAATAACTGAAGAACAATGACATTATGGGAAATACTGAAGACATGGAGTCTAGCTATGATAATATAACTGATATGTATAAAGCAATTAGCAAATGGTATATAACAGAGCATGAGTAAACATCAAATTGCATAGTGAGAGGCAATGATTGAGTGCTGATTTTGGACCCCAAAAGATTTGGATACAAATTCCATTTCTGACACTCAACAGCTGCTTGAACAAGTAATTTCTTCACATCTCAAGCAGCTCTGTAACAGAAGGGTGGGATCTTTGAGGTTTTTTTTTCAATATTTTGATAACTTTTAAAATGTTTCTAATATTCTATTTAATTTTAATTAAGCCTATTTAATTTTAATTTACAATATTTTAGTTTGAATTACAATTTATTTAAATTCTTATTCAAATAAAATTTAATTTATTTAATAAAAACTTAATTTTTAAATTTAAATTTAATTTAATTTCCTTACTAATCTTATGCATTTTATTTTGGGCATTTAAAAATATTCTCCTGAGAAGGGTTTATAGGCTGCATTAGACTGCCAAAGGGATTTATGACACATACACCAAAAAAGTTAAGAATCCCTACATGTCTATCTCTGTCAGAAAAACCCCAAATTAGGGTCATGAAGAATTGGACACAATTGAAAATAACACAACAACTTCCCTATAGTCACCTTATAAAATCCCAATCTCTTGGCCTTCAAGGCACAAAGTACTAATTATTGAAACAGAAGATCAGTGTTTCATCTTGGTTGCTGGGAACCCAAGAATTGCTGACTTAAATCGTTAGCTCTCAGAAAAAGGAGGTGAAACTAAACAGGCCCTTTTATTTGTCTGAAGTGAGGAACACATACAGGGTAAACAAAGAAACTAAGTAAATGAGATTTTTAAAATGCTTTCGGAAGGTGTGCCACAAAGCACAGCTGGTAAGTGTGTGTATGTTTTAAGAATGGTATGGAAACAGCAATGTAATTGAAATTCTTCCTTGCCTCCTTCCCTGTTCCCAACCCTCCCCTCGCCCCCAAATTTATTTCTCTAGGATTTTAATTAACTTCAGGCTGAAATCAGTTCCAGTACTCCCTTCTTATTTGTTTTACAACCCTTCCACTACCACCTTCCCTGTGGCCAAGGCCCCTGGAAAGGGCCCTTTTTCAGAGAGTATATTTGGAGAGGGACTTTGACTTCACCATCCTTCACATTGAATTTCCTCTCCTCTCCGACCCTATTCTTTCTCTTAGGCAGGGATTCTCAGCCTTTTTTTTTTTTTTTTTTTTTTTTTTTTACATTATGGATCATTTGGCAGTCTGGTGAAGCCAATGAACCCCTTCTCAGAATAACTTTTTTAATTGCAGAAAATGAAATATATTGAATTATTTAAAAAAAAAAACACTAATTCTATTGCAGTACAGCTCTCAAAATATTTTTTTAAAATGAGTTACTGGACCCCAGATGAAGAACTCCTGCTTTAAGGGACTATTCTTCCTTTGTTTAATGCCTTCTCTTTCTTTCTCTTTCATCCTGTTTCCTGCTGCTTGTGCTCAGTTATTGCCAATGAACTCCCCCACCTCTCACAGGTCTTTTTTCTTCTGTACTGATCATGCTTTTCATAACTAGTCATGGTACATGAGAAATTAATACCATAATATTAATATTTGCTGTGAATAAAATGTTGTTTTTTGTTACTGTTCAGTTGTTTTAGGTGTGTCTGACTCTTTGTGACCCCAAATAAGGGTTTTCTTGGCCACAATATCAGAATGGTTTGCCATTTCCTCCTCCAGCTCACTTTAGAGATGAGGAAACTGAGGCAAACAGAATTAAGTGACTTATCCAGGGTAACACAGCTAAGAAGTGTCTGAGGCTGGAATTGAAGTCAGGTCTTCCTAACTCCAGGCCTGGTGCTCAGTTCATTGTACCACCTTGCTACCCCAAATTAAAAACACTTTACATTTAAATCAACAGAATTTCTTTCTTGCTTTCTTCTCTTTAGTTGATGTGAGATGCATGAATGAATAAAGCATTTATTAAGTGTTTACTGTGTACAAAGCACCATGCTAAGCTTTGGAAGTTACAAATAGAAAAATAAAGTAGTTCTTGTTTTTCTAGATGTTTATTTTAATGGGGGGAGATGGCCCACAGAAAGTTTCAGCTGGTCTGAAAAAACCCTGTGGTCCTTATAGGCATGTTTTGCAGCAGCAAGACTGATGTTAATGCGTTTTCTTAGTGATGAAGGCTCATCTGTATCCTTAACCCTAATACTAACTGGTATTTCTATAACACTTTAAGGTTTGCAAAGTGCTTTACAAATATTATCTCATTTGATTTTCACAACAAGAATGAGATGCTATTAATATTACTCTTTTTACAGCTGAGGATACTAAGACAGACAAAAGCCCAATGATTTTATCAGGGTCACACAGCTGGTAAGTGTCTGAGGTCAGATTTTAATGCAGACAGCAGTAAAGGACCCATCCACTGGCCCACCTAGCTACAAATCCTTCACTGCTGGTAGAATGGAATTAGATTAAGAAATAAGGGATCCTGAGTTCTAGTTCTGACTCTATCACTGACTAATTGAATGGTTTTGGGAAAGTCACTGCCTAAACTTCCTCATTTGAACAATGATGGAAGGATTGCTAGGTGGCACAGTGGATAGAGCACTAGGCCTGAAGTCAGGAACACTGGAGTTCAAATCTAGCCTTTGACATTTATGAGTTGTGTGATCCTGAGCAATTCATTTAACCCTGTTTGTTCAGTTTCTTCATGTGTAAAATGAGCTGGAGAAGGAAATGGCACAACCACTCCAGTACCTTTGCCAAGAAAACCACAAAAGGAGTCATAAGAAGTCAGGCAGGACTGAAACAATTCAATAGCAACGAAAAATGAAGGAGTTGATTAAGATGATCTTCTAACTCTAAATCCTATGGTTCCACTGCATCCTGGGCTGTTGCTGATCCTTTTGACCTCTATATTGCCACTGTACTCTGACGACTCTGGAAGAGAGAATGAGGCTGATGACTTTGACCAGCTCTGCCCCGTTCATATTCAATTCATTCACAAGTCAAGACATCACCTTCATGATGTCACTGGTCTTCTTGGAGAATGGAGAATAATAAATTCTGTGGTCCTCTGTGTCACAAAAATGAAATTACTGTGTAACATCATACACTCTTACAGTATGATTACTTACTTTAGATATTATTTCCTTGAAGTTGTAATTATCATTAAATATTTATCTTCACCTACCTCTCAAACAACTTTTAACGATCCCAAAGTAATGTCTTTGCTAACTTACTATGCTGTTTTTAGACATCTTGACCCAGTAACATGAGGTGAATTGAATATTTAATCTCTGGTTGGGAAAAATAATAGCACATGAAACTAAGGATTAAAATGTTCTGTCTTTGCTTATTAATGGATGTTTGCCTCAGTGTCTGCTGGGACATGTGGTCTATGAACTAATGTCTAGTATACCTCTGTTGATCTTTTTTTTCTCATTCTAATGGTCTCTCAATGCCTGGTATTCTCATTAGGGATTGCTAACATATCACAATAGTAGCTGTTGAATTTGGAAAGGACCTTATCATTGTGAGACCAGAAGTTAACAGAGTTTAGCTAGCTGTAGGATAAATAGTAGGAACATTTCATCTTGGATAAGATGGCGGCAAAGAATCTTAAATTCTCTGTCTGAGAGAAACTACTCTTTGGGGATGCATTTCTTACACAATTCATGAATTTCTTATGTTCAGAATTCTGTTGTGTATTTCTGTTAAGCAAATGATATGCTGCCAAACCATACTAATTTCCAAAAGAATCTGTTAAGAGAAAAAGAAGACATGGTTATATATAAGCTTATTGGTATAACTAAGCTAAGCTTATAGCTAATCACCTGTTTAAGGATTGCCCTTGACCATTTTATTTCAAGTAGCACTCAAAGTATGGGGTTCCTGTCCTGTTTATCTCTGAGTAATATTCAGGTTTAGACTATGGAACTAGAGTATATTAGGACTAAAAGAGAACTTAGAAATTAATTTTTATTGAGGTTCAAAAAGGAAAAGTAATTTTCTCAGGGTAACAGACATAGTTAGTTGGTAGCCAACCACTGACTAGAACCCAGGTTTCCTATCTCTCAGCCCTATTCATTACCCACTTTATATTACATTACCTTCTTTTACACACACACACACACACACACACACACACACACACACACACACACACACACACACACACACATACATATCCTCCTCTTGTTTCTTTTCTACTTTTTTTCTCCTTTTTGTCACATCAAAATTGCCTTTAATGAAGAGTCAAATTTGCCTTTATCAAAGGAAGAGTAGAGTATTAGATTCAAACAGATTAGGAATTTCATTGATTCTGGAGGTCCCTTAGTGACACAGATCACAACTCATCCATGCCTATTAATCCTATGTGACTCTTGTTCATGTTCTCCCTAAAGTTTGACATGGAGAATCTACCCAAGGTGTTTGGCAATAAAGGAATCTGATCTCGAGAGTTTGATATTTTCCTGAAACAGTAAGTAGAGTAGTATAAACCAACACCTGCTTCTCACTTTCTTTGTAGAAAGCCAGCTGATCTGCACAACCTGGCCCCTGGGACCCATCCACCATTTCTGACATTCAATGGGGATGTTAAGACTGATGTCAACAAGATTGAAGAGTTCTTGGAAGAGACCTTGACCCCACAAAAGTAAGGCGGTATTTATTTTCTGGAGTTTATGCAATGGTGGGAGTGGGGAGAAATCAGGTATCTATACCGGGGTCAAAAAAATGTTAATTGTTATGTGTCTGCTTTGCAAAAGAGTGTTTATCAAGTTTGGTTACATCAAAAGACTATGATGAATGAGGTCTCTCTTCTCATAGAGAGGTCTGTCTACGCCAAAACCCAGACACAGAGGAGGTTCATGGAACAAATAACCTTCCTTGACAATGTGAGTCTTCCACTTAAGGGGGAGTAGAGAATCTACCTACCTCATCCACTCTTGATATCGAAATTCCATTAACACAGAACAGAATTCTTTCAGACCACACCTAGAGATTAAAAAGTTCAACATACAAATACCCATAGTATGTCATCATGGATAGGGCCCTGGACTTTAAATAATAAGGTCTAGATTAAATTCTACCTCAGGTATTTCTTAGCTGAGCAACTTATTTAATTTCTCTTAGCCTCAGTTGTCTCACTTGTAAAATAACACAGGACTCTAGTCTCACCAGTGGCTTCTAACTCTAAATCTATGATCCCTGTAGCAGTTAACTATTGACTTCAATTCATCATAATGTACAAGCCATAGAATCATGTAATTTGAAATATGGACTCTGAGTCAGAAGGGGTCTTAGATATCATGTAGTCCTTGTGGAATTGTGGAAAGAGCCCTGAGGGCTTCAGATCCCAACTCTGATGCTGATACCCCATGGGAACCTGGACAGATTGTTTAACCTTTTTGAGAACTTCGCTTTCTTTGTCTAGTGCTCACACTATCTCAGAGGGTAATTTTAAAGGATTAAATGCAATGTGAAGCTATGTTAAGGGCTTTAAAGAAAGGTGGTTAGAGAATTAGATTCAGTCTGGAAGACCTGGGTCCAAATTTGACCTGGCTACATTAATCAGTTTAAGTTACTCAACCTGTCCCCCAGGAAACTGAATTATAAGTGGAATTTCAGCTGCTTAATGGCATTGCTAGAGACCAGTGACCTCACAGGTTTCCTCCTTTGCTGCCTTCTGTACCCCACCAGTATGTTCCATAAATAAAGACAATGGTATCTATCAGAACCTGAGAACAGGTCTTTGATGGATCAGGTGGATGGATAAGAAGACTACTGAAGGGCATAGGTTAGCTGAAGACTGCAGAAAGAGGTACCAAGGAGGGAAGAAAAGGGTACAGAAAGGGGCATTTGGAGACCAGCCACACTGTTTCCTTGCTTCACTATTAATGGTGAAATATATAGTCAATGGTGCAGTGGTAATGTCTCCAAAAAATGTACACAAGGTATAATGTACACAAGTATACAATTTTCAAGTTAAATATGCATTATTAAGGGCAGCTAGGGAGTGCAGTGTATAGAGTGCTAGGCCTGAAGTCAGGAAAACTCATCTTCAGAGTTCAAATCTGGCCTCAGACACTCACTAGCTGTGTGACCCTGAGCAAGTCACTTAACCCTCTTTGCCTCAGTTTCTTCATCTGTAAAATGAGCTGAAGAAGAAAATGACAAATCGCTATAGTATCTTTGGCAAGAGAACCCCAAATGAAGTCACAAAGATGGGATAAGATTGAACAATAACAAAATTCATTGTTAACCTTTCTCTCGTCATTTTCTTATCAACAAAAAACCAAATTGAGTGCTGATTTGTGGCATTCGCTGATCTCCCAGTTGTAAATGCTCACACTGAAAATTTAACAGTTGACTCTTTTGAGCTCTAATACATGCTTGGGTAGAGTAGAAAAAGGATTGGATCTGGAGACATGGGTGGAGATTGAATTTTGGTTTTGCAGTGAAGTTGCCTCACTTCTCTGAAAGTGATAGGGTTAATCTAGAGAGTCTCTAAGATCCTTCTAACTCTAGAATGATCCTATTAAACCTGTTCCTCTTGCTGAAGATTTTTATAGGTGGGAGTGCCACAGATTCACACCAGTTCACCCTTCCAGGAGCACAAGTTAATTTACTGTATGAGTTGAGTCTTATTTCCTTTTCCTCCTTCCTCTCCTCATGTGCTGTTTGCTGGGGGAGGAGGTGCTGAGAGCCTAATTTACAGAGCCTGGACATAAGCAAGTTCTGTGATGTGTTTTATTGAGGGAAGTAGGGTTGGTCAGCTCCTTCCAGCCGCTAGCTTGGTACCAGGGAGAAATGCTGTGTTCCCTCCAGCAGCTCCAAGCAACACCTGTTGAATCTCTGGGATTTTGATACTTGAAGGTGCTCTGTTTCTGAGTTCTACATTTATCACTTCAAGATTTACTCTTTGGGGCTTCACAATTGGCTAAGGGGATTAAAGAAGATTAGCTTGGCCTTTGATTAACTTTGTAGATTACCACAACAATGAAACTGTAAGGATCTGCAGGGTGTGCTGGTAAATATTGAACAGCTGTGTCTATTCCCCTCCACCTTCTCTAAAATGTATATATGACAATTTAAGTTTAATCAGCATTATTAACATTTTCACCATCATTTTCTCAAGTCTAGATAATTACCAAAACAATAAATCAAGCCTCAGACCTAGAATCAGAAAGATCTGAGTTCAGATGTGGCCTTAGACACCCTGAGCTGTGTGATCCTAGGCAAGGCTCTTAATCTCGGTTTGTCTTGATTTCCGTCTCTGTAAAATGAGGATAATAATTGCACCTACTTCTCAGGGTTGTTGTGAGGATCAAATGAGATATGCTAACTGCTTTATAATTATCTCATTTTTAGGGCTATGTCCTTTATTCAAAGGAAATTATGGGTCCAAGTCAGTACAGCAAGCTAACCAATCCAATGCTCCTCTCACAGGCATTTGAGGGGAATTATTTGAAATGCTAAGGTAGACAAAAAAAAAAAAATCACTCCATGATGTGGCACTGGGAACCTCTTTAAATCATAAATCTGGGAATTTCCTTTCCTGCTAGTTGTTTCTATGAATTTTCTATTTCTTACTTGTGCTCAAGGGCTCTGATCAGTGGCTCAGGAGAGAACTGTCTTTTTTTATACCTTTGGGAGAGGAGTCCAGTTGTGGGGGCCTGCTGGCCTGCATGTATTTTCAGAGATAGGTGGTCACTGGGGGGAGTCTCCCATTAAGTGCTCCTCTCCATACCTAACGTTCAATTTCTTATCTCTTTGCCATTCTCCATGCTGTCCCCCATACCTGGAATGTTTTCCCTCCTTCCCTCTACCTCTTATCATTCTTAGTACCTTTCAAGGCTCACTTCAGCTGCCTACAGGAATTCTTTTCTGACTCCAGACTTGCACACCCTCCCCTACTCCCGTGATTATTTTGTATATTTTGTAATTTTCTTATCTGTGGAGCAACTTATGTTAGCCAGATTAACAGCTGGTGATTCTAATTTCCAAGGAAGATTTTTTTTTAACTTTAAAATATCAGCTTGCATCATCAAAAAGTATTTATTGATCATTGTGCTTTTGTAGTATACATAGATGCATAAGACATCATCCCTGCCTTTAAGGAGTTTACAATTCAGTCAATTAAATAGAAGATAAGTTAAATACCTATGAAAAAATAATAAGTGGCATATATGCTAATAGCATCATTGGGAGAAGATCATGAGAAGTATAATGGCTAATTATGACTGCAGGTAATTAAAAAGTTTCTGCACAAAAAAATCCATAAAGCTAAAAATTAGAAGGAAAGTAAGATACTTGAAAATGATTTTTATGGCAAGCTTCTCTCATAAAGGTCTTATTTTTCAGATTTACAAAAATGAGCCAAATTTACAAAAATAAGAAGCATTACTCAATTGCTAAATGGTCAAAGGATGTGAATACATATTTTGCAGAAGAAATCAAGAGTCATATTTTAAAAAATCATCTACATTTCTTTTGATTAGAGAAATGAAATTAAAATTATTCTGAGGTACCACTTAATAACCTATCAAACTGGCTAATATGAAAGAAAAGGAAAATGATAAGTGCTGGAGGGGATGTGGAAAAATAGGGACACTAACGCACTGTTTGTGGAATTGGGAACTGGTCCAGCCTTTCTGGAGAATAATTTGGATCTATGCCCAAAGGGTTATAAAATTGTGCATAACATTTGGTCCAGCAATACCACTACTAGGTCTGCAAAAAATGAAAAGGATCTGTATATACAAAAATGTTTATAGCAGCTATTTTTTTGTGGTAACAAAGAACTGAAAATTGAAGGTATGTCCATCAATTGGGAAGTAGCTGATCAAGTTATAGTACATGATTGTGATATCTATTGTGCTTTAAGAAATGACAAAGGGGGATGATTTTGGAAAAACCTGGAAAGACCTATATGAATTGATGCAGAGTAAAATGAGCAGAACCTATCATTCTGTACATGGTAACAGCAATAGTATTGTGTAATGATCAACTGTGAAAGACTTGAACTAATCTGATAAGTACAATGATATAAGACCATTCCAAAAGACTTATGATAAAAAAAAAATCTGCCTCCAGAAAGAGAACTATTGAACTATGAGTACAAATTGAAATATAATTTTTTCACTTGCTCTATTTTTCTTGCTTTTTTTTTTTAACAACATGGCTAATATGGAAATATGATTTGCATGCTTTCACCTTTAGAATTGATTTTGTATTGCTTGCCTTCTCAGTGGGTGGGAGAGGGCTTCAAGGAGGGAAATAATTTGAAACTCAAAACTTTTGAAAAAGAATGTTAAAAATAAATAATATATTAAAATAAAATTTGAAAGTAAGGAAAAAATAGCTAACATTTGTGTAGTGCTTAGTATATGACAGGTGCCATGTTTTACAGTTAGTATCTCATTTGATCTGCAAGACAATTCTGAGAGGTAGGGGGCTATTATTATCCCCATTTTACAGAGGAGGAAGCTGAGGCAAACAGAGGTGAAGTGACTTGTTCAGGTCACACAGCTAGTCAGTGTTTGAAGCAGGATTCAGATTCAGGTATCCTAACTTTAAATACAGTGCTCTATTCATTACAACATATAGAAGATAAACTGAGAAGTGGTCAGCAGCACATATAAAGCCTATGGGAACCAAAAACTGTCTAGCCATTCAGAGCTGAGAAAATCTTTTAACGAATCTAGCTGATCACTTTATTCAAAGTACATGAGGATGGGCAGACTAGATCTTCCTCCTCTATGGTTCTTGCCCTTCTTCATTACAGACATTTTAAATCCCACCACAGAGGCAGGGTTGAGGAACTGTTTTCAATCAATAAATGGTATAGCCATAATTTGGGAGACAAAGAGGGTGAATTCAACAAATGTGCAAAAATGAGTAAATGTAGTAACAACCATAGCAGTAGTGATACTAATATTCTATTAGAGTCCTATACTAATGCTTCAGGAGTGCATGTAGGCAACCCCCAGGTACTGAAAGACCAGGACCCTGGAGCAAGTGTTCTGGTGAAGTGTCCTGAGGTGGATAGCTTCTAGGTATGGGTCAAGTGACAGACAGTGTCAATCAATCATCTGCCCATCAGCTAGTCAATAAACATGTATGATATGCCTTTTATTGTTGCAGTTCAGTCATTTTCCGACACTTCATGACCTCATTTGGGGTTTTCTTGGCAAAGATACTAGAATGGTTTGCCATCTCCATCTTCAGCTTATTTGACAGATGAGGAAACTGAGACAAATAGGATGAAGTGACTTGTCCAGGGTCACACAGCTAGTAAGTGTCTGAGGTTGTATTTGAACCCATGCCTTTCTGACTCCAGGCTCAGCACTCACTCTATCTACTGTACCATCTACCTGCCCATGAAGTGCTTACTGTGTGACAAGCACTGTGGTTGTTGTGTTCACCCTACGTTGCCGAAGAAGACCATGCTGTCAGAGAACTGATGACATGACTTGCACTTGACTTTGTTTTGAATGAGGGAAGGCTGTGCAGGTCACCAGCCTCACTTTCTCCTCATGAGCCATCTGAATCCAGTGACCAGATATTCATCAAGATGACTGAAGATGTCCCAGGATGCACTGGGAGACCTTGACCCCTTTAAGCCAAGGTCTATTCAGATACTCACTTAGGGTGAGGTAACGCCCATTCAGTGAATAGGCCTACGCTGTGCTAAGCATTGGAGATACAAAGAAATGAAAAAACATAATTTTCATCTCCAAGGAGCTCATAATCTAATAGGAGGGACAAGAACACACCATGCAAACACCTATGTGCATTCAATATATAAATATCTATATATATCTACATATGGATAGACAAATAGATACAGATATATGTAGACATAGGTATGGATATAGACATAGATATATAGACATTTATACCCATGTGTATGTAAACCTACATGTGTATATGCATCATAGACTCATATAGTATGCATACATACATATATATAGTATAAATGGGGAAAGAATTGCTGACTATAAGTCTATTGCAATAGTCCAGGCATGAGTATTGAGGATCTGCACCAGGGTGGTAGCTATGCAAGTGGAGATGAAAAGATATATAAGGGAGATTGTGAATATAGAAATGATAACACTTGAAAATAGATTGGTTTTGTGTGGTGAGTGAGAATTAGGAGTCTAAGGATGAGTCTGAGGTTGCAGGCTTATGCGATGGGAGGATGGTGGTACCTTTGAAGGTAGTAAGGAAGTTCAGAAAATAAGAGTTAGAAGGGTGAGAGGGAGAAGATAATGAGTTCCATTTTCAACATGTTGAATTTGAAATTTTTTCTACGGTTCATGATATCTGAGAGGCAGACGGTAATCTGGAGTTCGAGAGAGAGGTAAGGGCTGGATGAGTAGATCTGAAAATTGTCTTGCATGATGGATGATAGGTGAATCCTTGGGGGCTAATGAGATTGCCAAATGAGATAGTATAGAAGGAGAAGAGAAGGCCCAGACCAGACCCTTGGGAGGGACCTGTGGTTGGTGATCATGACCTGGAGGACAGTCCAGCAAAGGGTACTGAGGAGTGGTCAGGGAAGGGAGAAAACTAGGAGAGCATAATGCCATGAAAACCTAGAGAGGAGAGAGTATCCAGGAGAAAATGATAATTGATAATGTCAAAGGCTACAGAGAGGTTCATAAGGTTAAGGATTGAGAAAAGGCCATTGGGTTTTGCAGTTTAGGGATCACTGACATCTTTGGAGCAGGTAGTTTTAGTCGAATGATGAGGCTGGAAGCTAGCCTGAAGAGGGTTTAGAAGAGTGAGGGAAGAGGAAAAGGAGGCATTGAGCGAAGGTGGCTTAGTTTCCCAAGGAGTTTAGTTACTTAAAGGAGGAGAAGAGATAGAAGGCATACTTAAAGGAGAGGGCAGCTAGGTGCTGCTGCAGTATAGAGTTTGGAACCTGAAATCAAGACTCATCTTCCAGAGTTCAAATATGACCTCAGATACTGACTAGCTATGTGACCCTGGGCAAGTCATCTGTAAAATGAACTGGAGAAGGAAATGGCAAACCACTCCATTATTTTTGCCAAGAAGATCCCAAGTAGGATCATGAAGAGTCAGTCAACTGAAAAAAAAAGTGACTCAGCAACAGCAAGAGGAGATGGTTGGTTAAAGGAAAAGGGTGGGGGGTGGTGGAGTGGGATTTAAAAAGATAGAGTAGAAAGTGGGGGGGGGGGCGGAGCCAAGATGGCAGAGTAGAAAGACGCACATACACATAGCTCCGAACCCACAACCCATAGAACGGCTACAGGGGAGTAACTCACAGTGAATTCTGCACCCAGAGGCCACGGAATATTGGAGCGAGGGAGATTTCTGTTCCAGAGAGACCTGCAAACCTCTTGCGGGGGGTCCTTCACACTGCGGACTGGGCTCTGGGACTGGGAGCTGAGTGCAGCCCTGCCGCGGCCGCGAGAGGAAAAGATCCGAGCGGGCTTCAGGGACAGGATCTCCAGCGGCCACGCGGGTCCCTCCACCCACAGAGGGACCTACAAACCTCTCCCAAAAGGTCCGTCTCGCTGCAGATGAGGAGCCCAGCCCAGACCTGCCGCGGCCTCGGCTGCGGCACCGAGAGAAACAGATCCGAGCAGGCTTCAGGGACGGGATCTCCAGCAGCCGCACAAGTCCCTCCACCTACAGGTGACGGGGGTCAGTGAGAGAGTCTCTTTGGCGGTTCGAGAGGGGAGTGGGGTGCCCCCATAATTCAGGCCCCCCCCCGGGAAGTAGAAGCTGAGAGGCGGCCGCAGACCAGGGCTCCCCAAGCAGGCGGGAGCCTGGATCCATTGTGGAAGGTCTGTGCATAAACCCCCTGAGGGAACTGAGGCTGAGAGGCGGCCCTGTCCCGACCTGACCACCTGAACATAATCTCATACTGAATAGCAGCCCTACCCCCGCCAAAAGCCCTAAGGCTGGAAGCAGCATTTGAATCTCAGACCCCAAACTTTGGCTGGGAGGATCAGGAGGTGAGGTGGGTGTGAGGAGAATATTCAGAGGTCAAGTCACTGGCTGGGAAAATGCCCAGAAAAGGGAAAAGAAATAAGACTATAGAAGGCTACTTTCTTGGAGAACAGGTATTTCCTCCCTTCCTTTCTGATGAGGAAGAACAATGCTTACCATCAGGCAAAGACACAGAAATCAAGGCTTCTGTGTCCCAGCCCACCCAATGGGCTCAGGCCATGGAAGAGCTCAAAAAGAATTTTGAAAATCAAGTTAGAGAGGTGGAGGAAAAACTGGGAAGAGAAATGAGAGAGATGAAAGAAAAGCATGAAAAGCAGATCAGCTCCCTGCTAAAGGAGACCCAAAAAAATGTTGAAGAAATTAACACCTTGAAAACTAGCCTAACTCAATTGGCAAAAGAGGTTCAAAAAGCCAATGAGGAGAAGAATGCTTTCAAAAGCAGAATTAGCCAAATGGAAAAGGAGATTCAAAAGCTCACTGAAGAAAATAGTTCTTTCAAAATTGGAATGGCACAGATGGAGGCTAATGACTTTTTTCAAAACCAAGAAATCACAGAACAAAGACGGAAGAATGGAAAAATGGAAGATAATGTGAAATATCTCATTGGAAAAACAACAGACCTGGAAAATAGATCCAGGAGAGACAATTTAAAAATTATGGGACTGCCTGAAAGCCATGATCAAAAGAAGAGCCTAGACATCATCTTTCATGAAATTATCAAGGAAAACTGCCCTGAGATTCTAGAACCAGAGGGCAAAATAAGTATTCAAAGTATCCACCAATCACCGTCTGAAAGAGATCCAAAGAGAGAAACTCCTAGGAACATTGTGGCCATTCCAGAGTTCCCTGGTCAAGGAGAAAATATTGCAAGCTGCTAGAAAGAAACAATTCAAGTACTGTGGAAATACAATCAGGATAACACAAGATCTAGCAGCTTCTACATTAAGGGATCAAAGGGTGTGAAATAGGATATTCCAGAAGTCAAAGGAACTAGGACTAAAACCAAGAATCACCTACCCAGCAAAACTGAGTATAATACTTCAGGGGAAAAATTGGTCTTTCAATGAAATAGAGGATTTTCAAGTATTCTTGATGAAAAGACCAGAGCTGAAAAGAAAATTTGACTTTCAAACACAAGAATGAAGAGAAGCATGAAAAGGTGAACAGCAAAGAGAAGTCATAAGGGACTTACTAAAGTTGAACTGTTTACATTCCTACATGGAAAGACAATATTTGTAACTCTTGAAACATTTCAGTATCTGGGTACTGGGTGGGAGTACACACACACACATGCACACACGCACACATACATGGAGACAGAGTGCACAGAGTGAATTGAAGAGGATGGGATTATATCTTAAAAAAAAAAATGAAATCAAGCAGTGAGAGAGAAATATATTGGGAGGAGAAAGGGAGAAATTGAATGGAGCAAATTATCTCTCATAAAAGAGACAAGCAAAAGACTTTATAGTGGAGGGATAATGAGGGGAGGTGAGAGAAAAACATGAAGTCTACTCTCATCACATTCCACTAAAGGAAAGAATAAAATGCACACTCATTTTGGTAGGAAAACCTATCTCACAGTATAGGAAAGTGGGGGATAAGGGGACAAGCAGGGTGGGGGGGATGATAGAAGGGAGGGCATGGGGAGGAGAGGCAATTCAAGGTCGACACTCATGGGGAGGGATAGGATCAAAAGAGAATAGAAGTAATGGGGGACAGGATAGGATGGAGGGAAATATAGTTAGTCCTATACAACACAACTATTATGGAAGTCATTTGCAAAACTACACAGATTTGGCCTATATTGAATTGCTTGCCTTCCAAAGGGAAGGGGTGGAGAGGGAGGGAGGTCAAGAAGTTGGAACTCAAAGTGTTAGGATCAACTGTCGAGTAATGTTCTTGCCACTAGGAAATAAGAAATACAGGTAAAGGGGTATAGAAAGCTATCTGGCCCTACAGGACAAAAGAGAAGACGGAGACAAGGGCAGAGAGGGATGATAGAAGAGAGAGCAGATTGGTCATAGGGGTAATTAGAATGCTTGGTGTTTGGGGGGGAGGGGATAAAAGGGGAGAAAATTTGTAACCCAAAATTTTGTGAAAATGAATGTTAAAAGTTAAATAAATAAATTTAATTGAAAAAAAAAAAAAGAAGATAAAGTGGGAAAGTTTGTAGCCTGATTAGAAAAACAATGGACAAAGTTATAGAAAGTTTTACAAAACTTAAAGGTGGGTACTGACTGTGGTAAAGATATTGGTTATTGTGATTTGCAATTATTACGGTTCAATTAATTATGAAACTGCAGATGTGCTTTGGTTCCAATTCTTTAGATCTCTTTTTTCCTGGGCCAAAGGCAAAGGTTAACATAATTTCAGACTTTTAAACTTTTTAAAGAAATAGGTTATTCAAATTGGACTTAATATATGTTATATAAATGTAATTAAAGTGTTTACATACTATTATTTGACATTTATGTGCTGCAATCTAAGGTAATTATCCCATACCTAATAAGTTTGAAATGGGTTTTAAATGCCAAAAGTAATAAAATTAATAATTTCTGGAAATGAAAAAAAAAATAAAAAGATAGAGTAGACATGGGCATGTTTGTAGGTAGCAGGGAAGCAGTCAGTAGATAGGGAGATGCTGAAGATGAATGAGAGAGTGGGATTGATAGAGTGATCTGTTGGAGAAGACAGGATGGAAAGGGATCAAGGGTCCATGGAGAGGGGTTTGCCTTGGCAAGGAAGAAATTCACAGATCTTCACATGAGACAAGAGTGAAGATGAGGGGGGAAAACTTCCTAATGATGTGAGATAAGGAGAAGTAGAAAAGGGGGAGTCACTGACCAATAGCCTTGATTTTTTCAATGAAGTATTGAGGCAAAGTCTCCAGCTTAGGATGTAGGGAAATAGACACCAAAGAAGGCTGGAAAAGGAGAGATGAAAAGGTTTATCATCCACGAGCTGTCCCCTTCTTTTCCCTGGGCGTCTGTTTCTGCCTCTCCAAAATGAGGTCATTGGACTAGATGGTCTCTATAGACTTATCCAAATCTGACATTCGATGTCTTTTGCTCCAATATTCTACATTTTAAATTCTCTTCCAGCTCTGACATTCTATATTGTGTCTTAACATTTTGTTTTCTAAGTCCTTTCCAGCTTTGACATCCAAGATTTCTAAGAAATGGGCTATTTTGTCATTTTTTCCCCTTGGAATAAAAATTCTACAGTCATCAGCTCCGATGTGGGCTATAAACCATGAGTTCAGGTACACGTTTCACCATAATGTGCTGTTTCACCTTGGACAAATCTCTTTGTCCCTCTATCTCTCAGCTTTGACTAGCGCCATCATCCTACCTATTACAAGTCCAGTTTTGAAAAAGAAAAGCAATTTTAAAGCAATTTACTGGTCCAAAGTGCTGGATGAACAATGTTGATGCTGACAGTTATGTGTCTCCTTCCTTTTTTCAGAAACCACCATTTATTGCCCCATCCTCTTCCATTCCAGGTACCCCAAACTGGCTGCTAAGCACAGGGAATCCAACACAGCTGGAATTGACATCTTCTCCAAGTTCTCTGCATACATTAAGAACACAAAGCAACAAGATAATGCCTGTGAGTAACACCCAGATACATGACCCAGGCGTCTTGTATGCATCATGCCATCTTTGTTTCTGCTCATCACCATTTGTGAAATCTATAGCCACGTGTCGTCTGGTATTGCTTTTGTTCTTTTCTGCTATTGCCACAGACAAGGGAGTTGTTAGGGAAACCCTGCTAAGGATACCCCAACCTCATTTTTAAAATTACTGAGCTTGAAAGAGGCATATAGTTTGGTTTTTGGGTGTGTGTTGTTGCAAAGTAAAATTAAAACCATATAAGGGTTCTCAGATTCTGGTGTAGATAAATTAGTAAGCTTGCTTATGTGTCAGAACATAGTTTGGAGAAGCCCACTTTGCTTTCTTTACGATCTCTTACTTTTAGGGTAATAGTTTCGATATGGAAGAGACATTAAAGATTACATAGCCCAGAAGTTCTCAAACTTTTTTGGTTTCAGGAACCCTTTCCTTTTTAAAATATTATTGATGGCCCCAAAGAGTTTTTGCTTACATTTATCTATCAATATCTACCATAGCAGAAAGTAAAACTGATGAATTTTTAAAATATTTATTGAATGAATCAATAAATTCATTGAAAAAAAAAACACAGCAGTAAGCCCATTGCATATTAAAACAAATAACATTTTTATGAAAAGTAACTATTTTTCAAGACAAAATGATGGTGAGAAGACTTTTTTATATTTTTGCAAATGTAAATTTAAAATTGTTTCTAAACTGTCAATGCAAAAGTCAACTCAGTTGTTATAGGATCAACCATGTTATTCCACACTGAGTATTTGAGCATCACTTGTGTTTGTAGCCAAGAATTCTCATCAAAGATGTTTAATGATTAATAGTGCTGATACCAGACCAATACAAGCAAAATATCATATCTAGCCATGTCTGCAGATTCATTCATTGGTAAGGCAAAAGTACAGTTGTACAAATTGAGGTATTAACTCAGTCTTTCTGTAGTTAAATCTTTAACCCACAGTTCATGTAGTCTCTACAAAACTCTACTATATACTCAGGAGAGAATGAGGATGGAAAAGTATATGGTATCTTGCTACTATCATGAAATTCGTTTTGCTCTTACTAACCCTTTGAAAGGGGTCTCAGATAATCCAAGATGGTCCTTGGACCATGCGTTTTTTTTGGAGGCAGTTGGGATTAAGTGATTTGCCCAAGGCTAATAAGTATCTGAGGCTGGATTTTAACTTAGGCCCTCCTGATTCCAGAGCAAGTGCTCTACTCACTGTGCCATCTACTTGCCCCAGAACTCACTTTTTAAGAACTGCTGATATAGTCCAACTCAGTTTTCCATTTACTTTCTTCATTTTATAGGTGAGAGATTTGATTATGCAGGTGTATTGGTAATTGACTTCAGAAGAAAACAAAAAAATGTAAATACTGATAGTTTTCAGTTTAATCTGCATTATTATATTCTCTTTGTCACTTTCTTAAATTTAGACAACCAATAAAATAGTAAGTCAAGCCCTGATCTTGTGGCCTTTGCTGATTTCTGAGATGTTCATACTAAAAATTGAACAATTGGGCTTTTGAGAACCTATTCAAGCTGGCTCCAGCAAACCCTGGGACTTGAAGCCCAGAATGGATATGGGTAGTTGCAGATGGCTCAAGGTAGTAAGAGTAGCAGGCCTGGGATTTGAGCCCAAACCTTCCAAATTCATCATACCATATGCCATGTGTTCAGAGTGTCTTGGAAAGGCTCACAAACCATCATGACATGAGAGGTGAAGGCAGAAAAAATGTCATGCTTGAACTTGTTTTCTATTCTCAGCTCCATGGCTAATGCAATGGCGAGAGACCTCCCAAGCTGAAATGTGGTCCAGTGGATAGTGTTCTGGGTTTGGAATCAGAAGATGAATCTTCATGAGTTCAAATTTGGCCTCAGACACTTCTTAGCTGTGTGACCCTGAGCAAATCACTTAAACCTGTTTGGCCTCAGTTACTTCATCTGTAAAATGAGCTGCAGCATTAAATGGCAAATCATTTCAGTATTTTTGCCCAGAAAACCCCAAATCGGTCACAGAATCAGACATGACTGAAACAACTCAACAAAAAGAGACAGATCCCTTTGTTTCTCTAGGTTTGGATTTAACATCTGTCTGTACCATTTAGAACAGGGCTTCTTAAACTTTTTCTACAAATGACCCCTTCAGCAGTTCTTATACTGTGGGTCATGACCCCACCCACAGTCAATATTTGTCTGGAATATGACTGATGACCAACCATCTTCTTGGTTCTGTTGCTTAGTAGTCCTGTGACTTTGGGCAAATTTTTCCTCTCTCTGAACCTTAATTTCCTCACCCGTAGAGTAAACTTGTTGAATTAGATCATCTCTGAGGTCCCTTCCATCTATAAAAAGTCTACAGGGCTCATTTTTATTTCCATGCCTGGTTAGGGTTTCCTTCTCCTCCTTTCTTCTTAATGGATTTATTCTGTTATCCCATCCTGTCCCCAGGGACACGCCAGACCATTTTGGCACAATCAATCAATTAACAAATATTTATTGACTGCCTATTATATGCGTTGTGTCATATTCAGGGAAGTACAGGACACTGTCCCTCAAGAGCTCACAATGTAATTAGAGGTGACCTGTATTCATAAGAAGATAACTCACAATAACCAGGCAGTCTATGATAAGTATCAACGAATGGTAACCACAGTGCTATGGGAGTGCAGGATACAGTACGAGACTGGAGTGGTCGGGAAAGGCTTAATAGATTTGAGAGTATTTGGGCTAGGATTCAGATGAGTACAGTTATGATGTGCCAGAGCCAACTTTTACTAACTCAAGAAAGCCAGTTGTTAAATTTATGCCTTGGAAATCTGCAAACACTATAAATCACAGCTGGATTTATTGTTTTATTGAGTGCTTAGACTTGAGAAGATATTTTTGTTAATAATGAGATTAAATTTAAAAGTATGTCATGTATACACAGATATATGTATGTCTACATATGTCTCTACACATAATGTGTATATAACATTATATATGCATTTACATGTATGCATACATATGTATATACACATATATGAGAACCCTTTATTAAACATTTACCAGCACACCTCTGACGGATCTGAAGAGATTGCTGTTGTTCAGTCATTTCAGTCATGTTTGACTCTTCATGACCCCATTTGGAGTTTTCTTGGCAAAGAGCATGGAGTGGCTTTTCATTTCCTTCTCCTACTCATTTTATAGATGAGGAAACTGAGGCAAACAGGGTTAAGTGACTGGCCCAGGATCACACAGCTAGTAAGTGTTTGAGGCAGGATTCAAACTCAGGTCTTCTTGACTTCAAACCTGGCCCTCTATCAATCTATACACTATCTAGCTGTTCAGTGGGACAAGGCAATCAGTACTTGAGTGAATTGGTACAGATAATAAATTCCATAGGAGTTTGGAGGGCTTGGGGCAGAGAAAGTAGTCAGGGAAGGCTTAATGAAGGAGAACTTTGGCTTGAGTCCAGAAGAATTTGGATTCAGGTAGATACAAAGGAAGATAGAAAGTGAAAATTGGGGTGAGAGTGTGAAGACAAACTCAGAAGTGAGAATAGTCTTAAAGGGAGGCATAAAGAGGATGCAAAGGCTGGGGTAAACTGGTTTGAAAAAAAACAAAGAAAGTGTTTTGGAAAGTGGGAAGTAGGAGATAAGATTGCAAAGATAAGGTGGGGCTAGATTTGAATACCAGTAAGACTTTGTCCTCTAGGCCAAAGGTGGGGCTAGATTTGAATACCAGGCTTTTGAAGACCAGTAAGACTTTGTCCTCTAGGCCAAAGGTGGGGCTGGATTTGAATACCAGGCTTTTGAATACCAGTAAGACTTTGTCCTCGAGGCCAGGGAGAACTTTTGGTGTAATAGAACCCTATGACAAGTCTAGTGAAACCTATGGATTCAAATCTTTAAGTAATTAAAGGAAATGCTAAATTATAGTTAGAGGTTATTAAAAATAAAGATGTATTTTATTTTTTCCCAAGTTCATGGACCCTTTGAGTTTGTTGATCTTATGTTAAGAACTCTTGCTTTGCATAGGTTCCCAAAGTGAACCACTTGAGAGGCTCTGGAATGATGGGGGATGGGGATTTGTAGGAGTGTAGTTGCCTCAAGTGCAACTGGAGGCTCTTGAATAAAAATAAGGGAGCAGCGGAAGCATAAGGACAGAACAGAAGAAAATTTTGAAAAACTATTTGTACATGTTTTATCTGTTGTGTAACAGAGTTAAAGTGGTAGTGATTACATTATTTTTCAAATAAACACAAAATACAAGTTATAACTGGTCAGTGGTCAAGTCCACTGACGGTTCTTAACATGCAAGTGTTGGCAGGTGAGTGTGTTGTGCATTGTCAGTTAGTCCAACATGCATTGGCAGGAATATATGAGTGTAATGACTTGTTTACAATATGCTACTATGTGGTTACATGACATGATATTGCATCATCAAAATTTCAATGCAGGAAAAACCCACAAATTTACAATAACTTATTAAATTTAAGATGTCATATAAAAATATTTTATGTTTTTTTAAATGACTCAAATTTCAAAAAAAACCCACAAAAACTGTTAAGTGATTAATGAAAGTAGATTTCCAGAGTGCTGCTGACTAATTTTCTTTTCTTTTCTTTGAAAAAGCGGGGACAGTAGACTAAATCAGTTTGGGAATCTCTGTTAAGCCCTAAGGAATCATTAAAGGTTTTTGAGCAGGGAATTGGCTCATCAAATGTTATTTGGGGAAGATTAGATTGTGATGTCATGTGAATTTAGAGGCAGTGTGATAGAGTGAAAAGACTGGTCTTGGAGTCAGAGGACCTGAGTTTGAGTCCTTGATTTGCTATTAGCTTAACTATGTGACCCTGAATAATACTTCTTCATCTCATTTGTAAAATGAGCTAAAAGCACCCAAACTATCTACTTTACAAGTTTGTTGTGAGGAACTTCTGTTCAGTCATTTTTCAGTTGTGTCTGACTTTTTGTGATGGTATTTGGGGAATTTTTGGCAATGGCTTTCCATCTCCTCCAGTGGATTAAGGCAAACAGAAGTTAAGTGACTTGTCCAGGGTCATACGGCTAATACACATCTGAGACTGGATTTGAACTCAGGTCTTCCTGAGTCCAGGTCCAGTGCTCTATCCATTGGACCAGTGACTGCCTATTGTAATTTTCTTTACAGATGAGGAAATTAAGCCAGAGTTTAAGAAACTTGCCCAAAGTGATGCAGCTAATAAAGCGATACTCACTCCTCTGATCAAAGACTTTTAGTGAGTCCTTATCTCACAATGAATTCAGTTTGAGCTCCTCATGCTCTGACCTTGAAGACTATCCACATTCTAATATCAGCTTCTTTTTCTAGCCGTACCTGTCCTACTTCTGTTACATTCTGCTCCTACCATAAGATTCCTCTCACACATCCCCCTCTTTTGCCATCTCTGCCTCTCCTCATGTTATTATCTCTATTAGCAATGTCCTCCTTTCAATCTCTCTTGTAATTCTAGGCAATCTTGAAGGCCTAGATCATGTTCCACCTTATTCATAATGCTTTCCCTTGGTACCCCTAACTGGAGGCCATATTGTAATGCCCATTGTACTTCCTTTGTACCTACATTTATCATATACTGCTTTGTATTAATATTCTTTGTATATTTGTCTTATTTTTTCCTGCTTCATTGTACACTAGACTCTATAAGATGATTTCTGTAATTCATTCATCAGTACCTGTATTTTAGGAATATAAATTTAGTAGCAATGTGGAGTTTGAATTAGAAGGAGGAGGAATTAAAGAGCCTGGAATTAGGGGAACCAATTAGGAGTGTTTTACAAAGGTCTGAGTGAAAAAGTGATCCTAGGGTGGTAGGTGTGAGAATAGAGAGGAGATCTCTCACACCTGTGAGAGGTGTTGTGATGGTGGAATCCATAAGACTTGTAAGCTGATTGTAGGCAGAGGAGTTATTGTTGTTTCCTTGGTCTCAAACAAGATCAATAACATCATGAGGTAGTGTCTTGACTTGCCAATGAACTAGATTTAAGTGAGGCAGAGCTGTGCAGTCTTCAGCCTCAGAGTCATCCAAGTCCAGTGGCAGGGCATAAATCTAGATGATTGGCCTTGTTTTCTGGGATGTAGTGGGTGACTTTCGCCTTTCTAAATTCAGGTCTTTCCTGTCCCAGATTGAGGCAGAGGAGTGAAAGAGAAGGGAAGGTAGAAAATGATCCCGAGGTTGGGAACCTGGGGAACTCGGCATATCTTATATATGTCTTGTATTTTCTTCATTCCTTGGCATAGTGCTTTGTAAGAGGTACTTAATAAATGTTCACTGTATGAATTTCTTGCTACCTTTTTTTATCACCTGTTCTTTTTCTATAATATTTTGCTTTTACCTTTTGATTTGAGCTATTCCTACTCTAAATCTCTTTAAAAAAAATTTTCTATGTATTCCTTTGCACCTGGGAATATATATTTTTCTCTTTAGAACTGTTAACTTTATTTCTTCCTTGAGACTATGTGTATGTATACATATACACACGTATGTATGTACATGTGCGTGCATATGTGTACACATGCATATATGCATATATATACATACACACACATATATAGTGTCCCAAAAGTCTAGGGCTTCTGAGATATCTTGTATGTACATATGTGTATATAAGTAAGTATATGCTACTAGGGAGTGGGGAACCTGTGACCTCAAGACGACATGTGGCTCTCTAGGTCCTCAAGTGTGGCCTTTTGACTGAATCCAAACTTCACAGAACAAATTTGCATAATAAAAGGATTTGTTTTGTAAAACTTGGACCCAGTCAAAAGGTTGCGCCCAAGGACCTAGAGGGCCACATGTGACTTCAAAGCCTCAGGTTCCCCACTCCTGTATCTCAGAGATGCTTTGCCATGGGTATCTAAATAAACATTTTTCAGTCTTCTATCTTATGGATTAATTCTGTGTATTTGCCTTATAAGTCACATTTTTGTTTATTTTCAACCTCTTTCCAGGGATATATTTAATCATACTCTACACCAATCCTGCACATCCACACACTGCCCTTATCATTATATACAGAAAAGATATAGCGAAGGGAAAATATTCCTAAATAACTTTTTCCTTTTATATTTCTTCTGGAGGACTTCTCTACTCATACATATGGCCTTTTTTCCTCTTCAGTTCACATCTGTGATAATTCATCCTGTAATAGTGATCTTTGAAACATCCACGTTGTGCTCAAAAATCAACAATAGATAAAAAGACTCCCACCTTTCTTTGGTACTTTCCATTCTATTGACTGACGGGAAGGTTTTCAGGTCAGTTTATAATTTCCCTCTTCATATTCAGCGTTATTTCTTCTATTAAAACTGCACATAACTTCTCTCAAGAATTCTTTTGACACAAGCTCTATCCGTCTACATGTTATGGTTGCTATTGCTTGGACTCTCTATGGGTATTTAATCAAACTGCCTTCTCCTCTCAGAGTCCCCAGGGCATCTGGTTGTCACTCATGCAGTGGCTCAGCGCCATTTCAGGTTATGCCAGGTTCTAAAATCAGTCCCCAGGGTTTATGTGTCCACCAATCCATTCTCTTGGTTTGTCCCTCTACCTATTGTTTATTTCCTTCTTTCTCTTTATGTTGCCAATTGAATCTCTATTAAAAAGATCATTACTTTGGTAGCACTTTAATTGAATTAAACTAAAAATTTTAATATAATATAAATTTAATATATTTAATAAATATTATGTTTATGTATAAATAAGTATAATTATGTATAAATAAGTATAATTATATTTATATAAATAAAAATATATAAATAAATATTCAGCAAATATTAAGATATTTAATATATTAATTTAATAATATAAAATTTTATAACCTAATAAATATAGTATAAATAAAAATAAATTTTAAAAAAGCATTATATTCTATCAACTCCAGGTCCACACTTCTTCCTGCCCCACCCAAGCAAGAAAGCCCCTTTGGGATTGTAATCCATTTCTCCAATAGCTATAGCCTCCCCAGATCAGATCTGGATCACAAGACTGTAGGATTTAGTATCTGTTCATAAACATCTTGGCTCCCGGTAAAACTGGAGCTGCGTTTGGAAAACCATCAGACAATCCATCGACTCAATATTTGTACTAATATTAGAAGGCCTATGGAAACTTTCAGTGCTTCTCATGGTTACAGCAGCATGGGCAAACAAGATGCTAGGATACCAACACCTGGGTTTTGATATGTTCTCATGCTGCTTACTTCCTGGTTGGGTGAGGAATTTTCTCTGAAATGTATGTGTCCCCTACCTTACCCCAATCTCAGTCTCGCCAAACTGCTATGCCTGAAGTCAAAGTAGGTATGGAGAGAAACTTTGCTGATATTACCATGACTCTCCATGTCTCCTCTCCCTATGTCTCCCTTACTTTCATCTTTAAAATAAAAATAAAATGCTGTATCTTCTACAGTATACAGAGACTTTTATATTAAATACAATTTTATATGATGTTACTGTGTTGACTGCGTTTACTGATTTGTAGATACTTTGGAAAGTTTTACTGTTGATTAAATAGTTATGATTATTTCTATAAAAAGATGGGTGTCAGGAGTAGAATCTCCTAATATTTTATCATTTCTATAGAAAAGTCAGATTTGACTTATAGCGAACACCATTTCCAGGAACAAAATCCTCTGTAAGTGTGAGAAATGTTTGTAAATCTCTTTCCCCACTCCTGATCCTGAAATTTATAAAGTCTCAATTCTCAAAATTTCAATTACTATAAATCCTTTGGACATATCACAATTAAATTATAATAATTGGAGTTTCACCAAAGAATCTCTAATTGAGAAGTTATTCCTTCTTTGCCAAGTAGCCCCTCCTAACACATTTCTTTTAAAGAGGTTTCCCAATGTCTCCTCACTCTCAGAAATAAAAGAACTATAGATTTAGAGAAGACTTCAGAGACTGT
Source organism: Notamacropus eugenii (assembly GCF_028372415.1). Classification (NCBI taxonomy): domain Eukaryota; kingdom Metazoa; phylum Chordata; class Mammalia; order Diprotodontia; family Macropodidae; genus Notamacropus; species Notamacropus eugenii. Next base: position 110,031,647 of record NC_092873.1, on the reverse strand, counting down.
TTAGTCCAATCCCCTCATTTTCCAGATAAGGAAACTGAGACCCAGAGAGGTTAATTGACCTGCCTGTAGTCACACAGGTAGCAAGTAACAAAGTCAGAATTTGAACCCAGGATTCCTGATGCCAAATCCAAGAGCTCTTTTGATTATACCATTTTACCTCTAAGTATTCTTCTCTTTCCTTTTGCTTCATGTCCTGCAGCTCTTGCTGAAGATAAAAATCACAAACCAATACTTCCTACCCCCCCAATTTATCTTCCTCATCCTCCTTTTTCCTTTTTTTTCCATCCTGTTCTAATTTCTCATTTTCCTCCATCTTTCACTTTAGTCCATATTCTCCTTTGCAGCAGATCAGTGACACTCACCTTTCCCCTTGCCTGTAGCAAGGTCGATCCAGTTTAGGCTTAGCACATTCCATCTCTCACAGTTCTGCTCCTGTTGAAAGTGTGTGTGTGTGTGTGTGTGTGTGTGTGTGTGTTTGTTTTCATTTCTTCTTTTTCTTCCAAGTTCTGTGTGGCTTAGGTAGATACCGATCTCTTACTGCCCTGCTTTTCTTTTTTCTTTTCTTTTTTTTTTATTTAACTTTTAACATTCCTTTTCACAAAATTTTGGGTTCCACATTTTCTCCCCTTTTGTCCCCTCCCCCCACCCCAAAACACCGAGCGTTCTAATTGCCCCTGTCTGCCATTCTGCCCTCCCTCCTTCCCCACCCCTTCCCTTTGGAAGGCAAGCAATTCAATATAGGCCAGATCTGTGTAGTTTTGCAAATGACTTCCATAATAGTAGTGTTGTGTAAGAACTAATTATATTTCCCTCCATCCTATCCTGTCCCCCATTACTTCTGTTCTCTCTTTTGATCCTGACCCTCCCCATGAGTGTTGACCTCAAATTGCTCCCTCCTCCCCATGCCCTCCCTTCCATCATCCCCCCCACCCTGCTTATCCCCTTATCCCCCACTTTCCTGTATTGTAAGATAGGTTTTCATACCAAAATGACTGTGCATTTTATTCCTTCCTTTAGTCGAATGTGATGAGAGTAAACTTCATGTTTTTCTCTCACCTCCCCTCTTTTTCCCTTCACTAAAAAGTCTTTTGCTTGCCTCTTTTATGAGAGATAATTTGCCCCATTCCATTTCTCCCTTTCTCCTCCCAATAGATTTCTCTCTCACTGCTTGATTTCATTTTTTTTTTAAGATATGATCCCCTCCTCTTCAGTTCACTCTGTGCACTCTGTCTCTATATGTGTGTGCGTGTGCGTGTGCGTGCGTGTGTGTGTTATCCCACCCTGTACCCAGATGCTGAATAGTTTCAAGAGTTAGAAATATTGTCTTTCCATGTAGGAATGTAAACAGTTCAACTTTTGTAAAGTCCCTTATGACTTCTCTTTGCTATTTACTTTTTCATGCTTCTCTTCATTCTTGTGTTTGGAAGTCAAATTTTCTTTTCAGCTCTGGTCTTTTCATCAAGAATGCTTGAAAGTCCTCTATTTCATTGAAAGACCAATTTTTTCCCTGAAGTATTATATTCAGTTTTGCTGGGTAGGTGATTCTTGGTTTTAGTCCTAGTTCCTTTGACTTCTGGAATATCCTATTCCACGCCCTTCGATCCCTTAATATGGAAGCTGCTAGATCTTGTGTTATCCTGATTGTATTTCCACAATACTTGAATTGTTTCTTTCTAGCTGCTTGCAATATTTTCTCCTTGATCTGGGAACTCTGGAATTTGGCCACAATGTTCCTAGGAGTTTCTCTTTTTGGATCTCTTTCAGGCGGTGATCTGTGGATTCCTTGAATACTTATTTTGCCCTCTGGTTCTAGAATCTCAGGACAGTTTTCCTTGATAATTTCATGAAAGATGATGTCTAGGCTCTTTTTTGATCATGGCTTTCAGGTAGTCCCATAATTTTAAATTGTCTCTCCTGGATCTATTCTCCAGGTCAGTTGTTTTTCCAATGAGATATTTCACATTATCTTCCATTTTTTCATTCTTTTGGTTTTGTTTTGTGATTTCTTGGTTTCTCATAAAGTCATTCGCCTCCATCTGTTCCATTCTAATTTTGAAAGAATTATTTTCTTCAGTGAGCTTTTGAATCTCCTTTTCTATTTGGCTAATTCTGCTTTTGAAAGCATTCTTCTCCTCATTGGCTTCTTGAACCTCTTTTGCCAATTGAGTTAGCCTATTTTTCAAGATGTTATTTTCTTCAGCATTTTTTTGTGTCTCCTTTAGCAGGGAGCTGATCTGCTGTTCATGCTTTGACTGCATGTCTCTCATTTCTCTTCCCAGCTTTTCTTCCACCTCTCTAACTTGATTTTCTATGAGCTCTTCTATGGCCTAAGCCCATTGAGTAGGCTGGGATATAGAGGCCTTGACTTCTGTGTCTTTGCCTGATGGTAAGCATTGTTCTTCCTCATCAGAAAGGAAAGGAGGAAATGCCTGTTCCCCAAGAAAGTAACCTTCTATAGTCTTATTTCTTTTCCCTTTTCTGGGCATTTTCCCAGCCAGTGATTTGACTTCTGAATATTCTCTTCACACCCACTTCGCCTAAGGATCCTCCCAGACAGCACTTGGAGTTTGGGATTCAAATGCTGCTTGCCAGCCTCAGGGCTTTTGGTGGGGGCAGGGCTGCTATTCAGTGTGTGATTAAGTTCAGGTGGTCAGGTTGGGGCAGGGCTGCCTCTCAGCCTCATTTCCCTCAGGGGGTTTATGCAGAGACCTTCAACAATGGATCCAGGCTCCTGCCCTGGTCTGCTCCTGTCTCCGCTGTTGCCTCCCGAGGCTGCCTGAGTTATGGGGGCATCCCACTCCCCTCTCGACCCGCCAAAGAGACCCTCTCACCGACCCCCATCACCTGTGGGTGGAGGGACCCACGCGGCTGCTGGAGATTTTGTCCCTGAAGCCCGCTCGGATCTTTTCCTCTTGGTGCCGCAGCCGCAGCAGGGCTGTACTCGGCTCCCAGTCCCGGCGCCCAGTCCGCAGCGCGAAGGACCTTTTGCGAGAGGTTTGCAGGTCTCTCTGGAACAGAAATCTCCCTCACTCCAATGTTCTGTGGCCTCTGGGTGCAGAATTCGCCGTAAGTTACTTTTTTGTAGATGTTCTATGGGTTGTGGGTTTCGGAGCTATGTGTATGTGTGTCTTTCTACTCTGCCATCTTGGCTCTGCCCTGCCCTGCTTTTCTGTATCCTAGCCTGTTTGAGCCATTGCATCTCCTACTATACACATCCAAAAGACTTTGTCATCTTCCTCCTGTTCCTTATTCTTCCAGTAGCTATGTTGGCTTGTTCCTAATGTGAACTATATATAAGAGAACATGTATGTATCCAAGGGAAGCCAATTTGTTTCACAATATCTCTATTTTTTCATATTTATCCCCCCTGGCCAGAAGAGGAAGCCAGAGCTCAAGACTTGCAGGAATTTGCTCTGCACTCTCTTCTCCCCAGCACCCCAACCCCAAACCCACCAATGTCTGTTGCCAGGGTTTTAGGGAAGGGCATAGAGATGGAAAGAAATCTCCTTCACTGTCATCATGCCTCTTTATGTTCTATGTGTAAGATATTAGGAAAAATGTATTTGCCATTCCACATTAGAACTTTAAGAATTGGAGCTAAGAATGGAGCCCTGGTAATGATGGTTATTGTTGTTTGTTGTTTACAACTCTTTGTGATCCCCTCCATTGGAGGGCTTTCTTGGCAGAGATACCAGAGTGGTTCGCCATTTTCTTCTCCAGCTCATTTTACTGATGAGGAAACTGAGGCAAACAGAGTGAAGTGACTTGCCCAGGGTCACACAGTTAGCAAGTTTCTGAGGCCAGATGTGAACTCAGAAAGAGGTGCCTTTCTGATGCTAGGTCCAATGCTCTATCAGTTGTGACCACCTAACTCCCTGAGCCTTGCCTAGTTTCCTTAATGTCCAGGCTCTTTCTTCTTGTTTCCTCTTTCCTCTCTTATTAACTTCTTTGGCTTAAAATTAAAAAAAATAATTTGAAAGAATTAAAACAAGGATATATGTGTTTATTTGTGGAATCTAGAACTTTCAGATCTATCAAAGAATTAGTCTTTTTTTTTTCTTTTTTGCCCAGAGTGAGAAACGGGTGACAATATTTCCAGTGTCTGCTCTCCATCCCTACCTTTCCCACTAAAGCTAACTTCCCTTGTATAGAAAAATATCCTTCATCCTTCCCCTCCCTTCTTCTCCCACCTTGTTAGTCTGACTCTCGCTTGATGCTAGGAAATGCTCTGTCTTAAATGGGAATAACTATGGGGAATACTATGTCAGAGTTCCTCCCTCCTCCCTTGCCCCCATTCCTTCAATTACTTTCATGGAAGAAGTCCTAGATTTGGAGTCAAGAAAAGTAGGTTTGTATCCTAACTGTACTACTCCCTCCTGTGTTACCTTGGACAATTCCTTTTAATATCTATTGGGTGGCCAATATGCATTGTGGTGAGTACTGGGGATACACAATGACAAAAAAAGAAAGGAAGGAAAGAAAAGAAACTTTGCTGTCAAGGATCTTATATCCTTGAGGAGGGGAGGACCTCACTTTCCTGCTCTGTAAAATTAAGGGGCTTGTCTAGATGAGCAGAGTTGTATGGTGGGGTGAGCACTGGATCCAAATCTCCTCTCTGAGCTTTCCTACTTGAGTGATCTTGGACAAGTAACCTGTCTAATCCTCAGTTTTCTTATCTGTAAAATGAGGATCTTGGCAATGTGGGATAATATGCTGGACTTGGAATAAAGAAGATGTGCATTTGAGTTTGAGTCCTGCCTTAGAAATCCTAAGTCACTTAACCTCTGTGTGCCTCAGTTTTCTCATCTGTAAAATGAGGGAGTTCACATTTAAGGACCCTTTGAACCCTACAGCTATGATCCTGTCACTTAAGGACTTCTGAGGTTCCTTCAGCTCTAGATCCATGAACTCTAAAGGATGCTCTTGGTTCCAAATCCAATGAATTTATGAGTTCTGGGGCTCTCTGTGTCTTGCCATTTGACCGGGTCTCCTTTGGCTTTGCCATCTCTGTTTATAGAGTTGTGTGCTGCCCTCTCCTGGCACTTGGGGAAATTGATGCTAGAGAGAGCAAAGCTCACTGTATAGAGGGACCTTAGCTTACCAGTCACAGCCCTTCAGGGTCTTTGATACAGGGTCCAGCCTGGTCCTCTGCCAGTAACATTACATACCCAAGGAAGGAGATTCTGAGCACAAATCCAGCTTGACTTCTCTTTCTGAGACAGGAGAAGATACTTCATAGTTTCCCCTAATTTTCAGCCTCTTTCTTTTTGCTCCCCCCTTTCCTTTTTTTTTTTTATTAATTTCTTTGTCTTAAAGTTTTAAAAAAAGGGTTTGAAAGAATTAGAGCAAGGATATATGCGTTTATTTGTGGAATCATAGGACTCCAAGTTCTGTCAAAGGATCAGTGCCTTTTTTCATTTTAAGCATCATGAAAGTAAGAAGGATGGAGAATCTGTTCCAGATCTCCAGGAAATGGCAAGTGATGTAAAAAAATAAACTGCATGTATTTATTATTCTAAGCCCCTTCAATTACAAGGCTCTCAATTCCTCCTGCTCTTCACTTGCTCTTTTCAACAGTCCCTCTCCCTTCCCTCCTTCCCCTCCCATAATGACTAAAGAAGAAGAAACACTAGAACAGGGTGGTGATTTGAAAATTGGGAGGAGGCAGACTTCGATTCTAGACCTGCTGCTTTCACTAACTTCCTGTGCAACCTTGAGCGATTTGTTTAGTTGCTTTGTACCTTTGTTTTCCCCACCTGTAAAATGAGCTTATTGGACTTCTGTTGTTTAGTTGCTTCAGTTATGTCCAACTTTTATTATTTCCTTCTCCTGCTCATTTTACATATGAGGAAACTGAGGCAACAGGGTTAGGTGACTTGTCCAGGGTCATATAGCTAGGAAGTGTCTGAGGACGAATTTTAACTCCAGGTTAGATACTCTATCCACAGTGCGACCCAACTGCCCGTTGCACTGAATGGACTCTAAAAAAAAATCCTTCTAGTTGTCACATCCTGGGTTGTACTGAGTCTAAGAAGAGTCTTGCCATTTCTGGAGCTCAAAAACTTACTTTAGGATATAGTGTGGTATTAAGTGCTAGATGGATACCAGAATTGGAGTCAAGAGACTTTAGGTTCAGATTCTGATTTTGACTTGCCTTATTTGTGCTGTGAGCAAGCTATTCTAAGCTTTAGTTTCATTATCTGTAAAATGGGGAGAAGTGATCCTTAAGGTTCTCACCTCCTGAAGTTTCATGAGCCTCAAGTAGAATAATGTAGGTAAAGAGATGTTTAGATATCAGCTATCATTATCTTATGGCTATCCAGTTGCTCCTTTGCATCTCATGGGTGGGATTCACAGCATAAGATATTCACTGCTGAGTGTGACTAACTGGACAAGATCTCATTTTCAGGAGTCCCTTGGGTTGCTTCCCTAAACAACTGCCCTGCAGGGACTTCAGGAATGAAAGCAGTATGGGGTTGAATAGGAAGAACACATGATTTGTCATCAGAAGACATGAATTCCGATCCTAGCTCTGTCCACTTACTGCTTGTATGTCCTTAACCTCTAGTTAAGTCACTTAACCTCTCTGGACCTCAGTTTCCTCCTCTGTAAAAATGCATTTAGATTGGCTGACTTCTACGGTGTCTTCTAGCTCTAAATCTATAATCCTGTGACTTTATGTTGGTTTGCTTAACTCTGGGGATCAATTGCTTTGGGAATTTTTGGCATTAAGATGAATAGGTGGATCTTCACAGTATTGGGAAAGTGGGGTGGCACTCAACAGTGACCTCATTATCTCTTCCTTCATTGAGTAGAGCCTGTGGAAGAAGGTCTGTAGATTCCAAGACATGGTTACTTGTTTCACCCGAACCTCATTTGAGGGAGTAGGATTGGGAGGAAAGGAGGAGAAGGCTTCATGGCTGTTATCTTTGTGGTAGGCAATTGGGTGGTCCAACAAGTCCCACTACAGCAATGAGGAGAAGGACATGACTGTCTACTTACTTTCACTTCCTCATAAACCACAGTGCTTTCTCCAAACCCACCCTAGTCACAAAGCGGCCCTTCAGCCCAGCTCCCCTGGCAACTCCAATGTGTAAATGGCCAGCCTTGGTTCTGGATGTTGGGTTTTTGTTTTTGTTTTTGGCTGTTGTTTGTTTGTTTGTCAGTCAAGCTACAGTTTTGCTTTGCTTAAAATTCCTACAAGGAAAAACAAACATCATAGGTCTGGTGCGCCCAACCTTCCTGTGAGGACACTCCTCAGGGCTCAAGGGGAGGGCTCCTGCAGAGTGGCACGTTCCCTCCTGTCTGAGATGTACATTTCCTACTGGCGCCACTTAGTTCCCCTCAGAATTGTCCAGGGGCTGATCTCCAGAGGGCTGAATTATTGGAGAGGAACACTCATAATTTATGGCTCAGAGATGTTCTTGAAATGAATCCTTGCGCAGGCATGGGTATGGCCTGTGGTGGTGGCTGCAGGCATGCTCAGAAGGGAGGGTGATGGTGGAGGAGGGGTAGGGAGAAAACTGGGTCCTATGTGGGTGGGCGCATTCATTAGTGGGATGAGAAGGCCTTTCACTGTGTGGGCTCCCTCCTCAGAACTGAGCGGGGAGACCACCAACACCATTCCATGCAGTGGAATTTCCAGCAGTCTGACCAGAATGATTCCTCTCAGCCTGGCCTGGAGTCAGATCAAGGGCCAGGGATAAAGGAACATTAAATGACTAATTTGTCCATGAGTTAAACGCTCTTTTACCTCTTGCTACTGCTCCTTCATGCTGTTTGAAGAATCCTCTTTTATGCAATCTATAATTCATATATACGTGTCTATATGTATATATAGCCCCATATATGATATATACCTATACATGTGTATGGAGAGAAATGCGCACATAGCCTCTACACTGTATGTGTGTGTTCTGATGTTTTTATGTACCACCAGAGGCCATCACATACCTCCTTAAATAAACAGCCACATATGCCAATTATCCAGAAAAAAAAAAAGAGTGCTTACACAAGAAAGTTATTAGTAATAGCTACTAAGTATAGTGGTCATTAAACTAAAGAAACTTAATTTTACATATATACATATATATGCATATGTATTTATGTGTATATGTGTATATTTATATATTTATATGTGTATACATGTGTACGTATGTGTTTTTGTGTGTTCATTTCATAGTGTGTCTATGGGTACACATACACAACCTTACAGTTAAATTTACATAGTAACTTCCATAATAACCTCCATCTGTGTTTGGAAAAGAGCTTGAAGAAAAGTTCTCCTAGCGCTCTCCTCCATGATGGTGCAAACCTGTAATCCCTTCTGTAATCCCTTCTACTGGGGATGCTAAGGCTGGTGTATCACTTGAGTGCTCTGAGCTGCAGTAGGTAGAAAGCCAATCAGACGTCTGCACTAAGTCTGGCACCAATATGTGAGCCTAAGATAGGGCAAACCAGCCCAGAGTGGAAAAAACTAAGTCAACATTTCCATGCTAGTCATTTATTCGCAAGGCTGTGAATGGTTGCTACATTTGCAGCCTGGAGGGGAGACAGGAAGGAATGAAGAGAAAGAGGGAGGGAGGAATGAAGGAAAGAAAGGAAGGAGGGAAAGAGGGAAGGAAGAAGGGGAGGAAGAAATGGATTGTCCCATTTTGGGTAAATGAACTTAAAATAATGGTGTTGTCTTCTTATGTTAAAATCCTTGAACAACAAGACAGAGCTAGAAAGGACCTTAGAAGTCATCAAGTTCATCCCCCTCCATTTTAGAGATGAGGAGACTGCAGTTAGCAGTGTTCAAGCCCACATCTTCCTGACTTCCAAGTTCAGCACTCTTTATCAACTCCATTTTAAAGTCTCCTAAATCAACCTGTACCATATTTTTAAAGGCATATTTTAAAGGATAGACAAAAAACAGTTTATAATTGTGACCTCTGCAGCATACCTCTTCTGATACCCCCTTATGGTGTGGAGGTGACCATCAATTTCCAAGGTGTGAAAGAGTCTTCATTTGTATCTGGAGATCTAATCCCTTGACCCCTCAAGATTTTCTCAGGACATTTCCCCTGCTCTGACTTTATTTGTTTTCTCCTCCCAATCTTGACCCTATAGTTAATTCATTCTACTCTACCCACTCTTTTACTCTCAAATCCTTTACCTCTTTGTCCTTCCATCTGCCTCATCAGTTCCAACTCATGTTTTGCCAAATGGAACTCAAGAAGTCATACTGCCATTCTAACTATAAATACATTTATTTTATTAACATATCCGACTTCAACTGGGCCTTCACTGCAGCAAGGCAGTCTTTTATTCCTCTAATTGATTCCCTTATTTCACTCTCCACAGAAGCTATTCTAAACCTTCTCTTCCAAGCCTACCACACTTCTCCTTTCTGCCACCCTCTCAGCTGAGGATCTTGACTCATTCTTTTTTTAGAAAATTGAGACCTCCTGCTATTTTTCTTAAGACCCTTGGCAGAATCCCCAACTCTCTTCTTTTTTATAAAGTCTCTGCCAGTGAAGTGGCCCTTCTTTTAAAGGCCAAATCCTCAGGATGTGCCCTGGATTCCATCCCCTCCTCTCTTCTCCATTACCCTCTGAATTTTCCCTGCCCTTCTTCCAATCTTCAACTTCTCCCTGTCTAGCAGTCCCTTCAAATATGGGTTTCTCTATCCTTAAAAAACCTACATTAAGTGTATTCTTCCATCGAGATATCATCTTATATCTCTTCTTTTTCTCCGCCATACTACTAGGAAGTTATCTGTGCTCATCACTTCTACTTTCTTTTCTCTTATTCACTCTCAACTGTTTCCTAACCTCATCACTCATATACAACTTAGTTGTTCTCTACAAAGTTATCAGTGATATCTTTCTCCTCTCTCTTGCCCTCCCTCTCTTTTTCTTCTTTCCTTCCTTTCTTCCTTCCTTCCTTCCTCCCTTCCTTCCTTCCTTCTTTCCTTCCTTCCTTCCTTCCTTCCTTCCTTCCTTCCTTCCTTCCTTCCTTCCTTCCTTCCTTCCTTCCTTTCTTTCTTCCTCTCTCTTTCTTTCTTTCTTTTTGTTTCTTTCTCTCTCTTTTTCTTCCCCTCCACTTTTTAAGACTGAGTCTCCCTATCTCTTCTAATCTGAAAGCACAGAAGCTACTAGGAGGTCAAAGTGGATAGAACACTGGGCTGGGAATTAGGAAGACTCATCCTGAGTTTGAATTTGGCCTCAGACACTTGTTAGCTGTGTGATCCTGGGCACATCACTTAACCCTGTTTGTTTCAGTTTCCTCATATGTAAAATGAGCTGGAGAAGGAAATAGCAAATCACCCCAGTATGTCTGCCAGGAAAATCCCAAATGGGGTCAAGAAGAGTCAGACCCCTGAAATATGACTAAACAACAGGAGCTATTCACGAACCCAATTCTACTCTGATCATCCTCGGAACTTTGCTTTACTCTGTTTCTGATCTGGTACCTTAGGCAACCTTGCAACAGTTGTCCTTGTCTATTCCACGGGGCTCATCATACTAATGTCAAACTCATGTAGATCAGTTTATTCCACTGCTCAGAACTTCCAAGCTCATGAACTTGGGACTGCCAGCCTCAGTATCCCCAGTAACAGGAGTTACAGTCATGTATGACACCATACCTAGTCCAATGATCTCTTAATGGCCAAATGTAATTTTTTTTTATCTCTTTCCTCATTCTTCTTGATATCTCTTCTGCATTTGACACTATTGACCACTATCTCTTACTTACTTCAGTCTCCTCTCTGGTTCTTCATGACACCACATTCTCCTGCTCTTCCTACCTAGAGGGTTGTTCTTTTGCTGGCTCATTAACCAGATCACATCTCCTAACTCTGGGTACTCCCCTAAGTTCTGTCCCTGAGCATATTCTCTTCCCTCAGTGACCTCATCAGTTCCCATGGGTTTAATTATCATCCCTGTGCATTCTATCATCTACATATCCAGTCTGAGTCTCTCCCTTGAACTTCAGTCTTATATCACAAGCAAATGATGTCCTATAGACATCTCAAATTCAAACTGTCCCAAACAGAACTCATTATCTGTCTCTACCAAACACATCCGTCCTTCAAACCTCTCTATTTCTGATGAAGTTACTACCAATCTTCAGTATTATTTCCCACTCTTCATTCTCCTTTATCCCACACACATCCAATGAGATGCCAAATCTTATCATTTCTCGTTTGAAGCAATAGAGAGGAAATCATTGATTTGGTTTGACAGAAATGAGAAGGGATTATGTTCTAGGCATGGGGAATGAATGACCACAGCAAAGGCAGAGAGATAAGACATGAAGTACTGTTTGCAGGTGAGTGCGGGATGGGGGGTTGTTGGAGAGGGGGAGGTCATTTTTGTCTAATATGCATCCTCAAATGTGAGAAAGAGAAGGCCATTTTGGCCTTTCATACAATTTCTTCTCTCTACTCAAATAGCTACCCCGTGAGTTCAGGCCCTCATCACCTCTTCTCTTGATTACTTAAATAGCTTTTTCCACCAACCTGCCTGTCTTAAGCCTCTCCCCACTGCAGTCCATCCTACCCACAGATTTGCAAAGTGATTTTCTTAGGCACAAGTCTGACCGCGTTTTTTGTTTCTTCTATAAACTCCAGTGGCTCCATGTTGCCTGGGAATAAAATATACTCTCCTATGTTTACTTTTGAAGCCTTTCACAACCTGGTCCCAAACTATCTTTCCAACTTCATTTTGTGTTACCACCCATCCTATATTCTCAGATTCAGTCAAACTGACCTTCTCATAGTTTCTCCCCTGTAACGCTCCCTGTCCTGCCTCTGTGTCTGTTCCGATTATCCCACATGCCTAGAATATGTTCACTTCTCATTTCTGGCTCTTAAAATCCCTCTTTCCTTCAAGATTTAGCCTTCAAATCACCTTATACAAGAAGTTTTCCCCAATCCCCTCACCTGCTAGTGTCCTTCCTGAACCATCTTATATTTAACTACCTTATTTTTTAAATTTGTATTTATTCCCCTTATCTTTACTTTGTACATAATGATATAATGCATTTGTTATCTCCCTCAAGGCTCTTTGAGATTAGGGATTATTTTATTCTATGTATCTCTATCATCAGGTATAGGTGGCATATAGTAGGTACTCAATTCGTGCTTGTTGACTGAGTCGTTGGAGTGCCCTCCCCAAAACCAAATTTTCTTTGTTTTTTTCCTTTGAGAATTTTCTTTGTACCTTGCTTCGTCACATCATGTGCTTCTTGTCCAACAGATTAGTAGTTACTGCTCTGCTTCTGAGCACTGCTTTTGGACAAGAACAGAATGGAGATAGATCTGGTCTGAGCCCTCAGAGGAGGTACTAGGGAAGGGAGATCATAGATGTTTTGAAATGGAAAAATGTAGCATATCTTCAAAGTCCAAATGTTCAAGTCTTGCTTCATGAATCCCTCAACATCCCATTGAGGTAGGATATGGTTATTATCTTACCATTTTCTTGTCTGGAATTGCTGAAACCAAGAGAGATGAGTCTATGAATCAACAAACATTTATTAAGCCCTACTGCGTGGCAGCCAACACGTTAGCTTAGGAGGGACAAAAATGGAACAGTCCCCACTGTCTAAGAGTCTATAGTCTATCAGAATATATACACATATATTTAGTGAACAATATAAATTATAAATATAAAACAATATATAATTATTTATATTATAACAAAATAGTACATTTTAAATCTATTTATAAAAATAAATATAAAATAAATACAAAGGAAATGACCTTTGGAAAAATCAGGATTGATGGTTTCCTTTGATAGAAGAGCTGGAACAATGGGAGCCAGCCCTTCCCCTACTAATAATGGGATGATTAAAAACATCTCAGAATGAGGTAAAGGAAGTCTAAAAACCCCTCATTGTTAGTCTAAAATCAGCTTCTGTTTCTTGGTCTTCTTAGGATAGATGAGTTTGGGAAAGGTATTTAAAGTCAGTGCTAGTAATTGTTGAAATGTCTGTCTAAGGTTCTGTGAGACTGAAAAGGGTGGGAGGTAGGGCTCTGTTATCTAACTTGGTGGTTCGGTGAATGGATAGAGTCCTGGGCCTGGAGTCAAGAAGACCTCAGTTCAGATCTGGCCACCGACACTTCCTAGCTATGTGACCGTGGAGGAATCACCTAACCACTGCCTACCTCAGTTTCATCATCTGTCAAATGAGGACTATAAGAGGACCTTCCTCAGAGGGATATTGTGAGGGTCAAATAATATACTATTTGCAAAAATGCCTGGCACGTAGTAGGTGCTTAATAAATTCTCCCTTCTCTCCCACTCTCCCTCCCTTCTCTTTCTGCATCCTTTTCTCCCTCCCTTTTTCTTTCCTCCCTCTCTTCTTCCTTCCTCCCTTCCTTCTTTCCTCCAAATACTTAGTACAGAACCTAGACCCCAGTTTTATCATGATATCTCACAGTAATATTGGAATCCCTTTCTTTATAGCCCTTTTGGAGTGATAAAGGATGCTGTGTGTTGTAGCTATGTGGTTTGGTCACATCAGGAGGCTAGCCTTCTCTGTATGTTTCCTGGGGGAAGTGGACTGCATGAAGGCTTCAAGTCTGTTGTAATCATCTGGGTAATGGACTGTGATGACAGACTTCAGATTTGGTCTATGGGGTACAAGCTTATATAGTCTTATCTGGGAATTCAGGGACAGAAAAAAATGACTCTTGGATTTTTAATGTCTCCCCAAAATACGAAAGAACACAGTATGATATGAATGACCATCTTGGTTACTTCTGCGGTCCATTGAATCCAATGTTCTATCTGCAAAATGGGTTCTAGGGGGATCCCTTGTGGGAAAGCATCACAGCTAGTTACCTTCCATGATGATGACTTTAGAAGTTGAAGAATAATGTGAAATGTGTCTAAATTTTCCGTAATAACCTATCATGAATCTACCTTATATGAATTCATCTAAATCTTTCTTGGACTTACTTATATTTGTAGCCTCTACTGCTTTGACTAAGGAGTTCCATATGCTCACTACCCACTGTGTAAAATACTACTTCCTTTTTTGGTTTATTCTATAAACTCTCTCTTCTAGGCTTCATGGTGGGGGGTAGGAATGGGGAGAACCTCTGGTCCACTGAGGTTTAACAAACAAGCCCATGCTTGGTCATCCACATCCTCTTTGCTTTAATAAACATATACCATATTTTCTAGAAGCCTTCTCTTTCTTTCTATCAGAGGCCTAACTTCTATAGTCCACCTGTTTCCCCAGGATTATTTCATTTAATTCTCTGCTTTTTCTCCAGCTTTATTCTAGGCTTCTGAGAGTTCAATGATCAAGCCTGAATTTCAAGTTGGAATGCAGGGTTTCAATAATTCAATAATTGCTTCATTTTAGAAACTATAAATAAACTAGTTTAAATATATGAAAAGTGCCTTTGCATAGATAGTTATTTGTTTATCTTTTACCCTTTGAATGACTCATAATAATGATGGCTAGCATTTATATGCATATATTCATACACATACGCATACACACATGCACATACATACACACATATAGATATATGTGTGTGTACATGCATGTGTATACAGGCATGGGTACGTGCATATGTGTATGTAGATGTATACATATATAACTTTCAGGTTTGTGAAGCCCTTTACCTATGTTATTTACATATTTCAATCTCACAAGAACTCTGTGGAGTAATTGTTTTTATATCCCCATTTTACAGATGAGGAAGATAAGACTGAGAGAGGTTAAGTGACTTGCCCAAGATAGCATATTAGTAAGTATCTGTGGCATGATTTGAATTCAAGTCTTCCTGACTATAGTCCAGGGCTCTATCTACTAAACTCCTTAGTTGCCTAGATTCTTGTATATTCTCAGAGAGACGTGGGATGGGGAGAAAATTATTTACTCCAGGAATTCTGGCTGTGCATCTATTCAGTGACTTGAAAACTGGAAAGACTTAAACCCAAATAGGTCTCTCATATTTAGTATAATGCCCATCTGAGCCAGGAGGAGGTTGTGGTTCTTTGGTTCTGTAATAGGCCCTTCTTTGTTGACACCTAAGTCAGTATCCACACTAGCATTCGCCAAGCCAATTTTCCCCACAGAAGGTGTTGGTGCTTGAAATATATCAATAGAACCTATAAATTCTGGTCTAAGAAGTCTGAGAAAGAAAGGGGATGGAATACCTTCCCAAACCAATACCCACACTGGATAAGAGTGTGTAGGGGTAAATTTTGTAGCAAAATACAGGAAATAGCGAAGTTTTTCATATATTCATGTTGTATAAACAGCATTTTTATATGACGTTATTTAAAATGTTACTGGGCTGCTAGGTGGATAGAATGCTGGGCCTGGAGTCAGGAAGATTCATCTATCTGAGTTCAAATCTGATCTCAGACACTTACTAGCTGTATATGCCTGAGCAAGTTATTTAACCCTGTTTACCTTGGTTTCCTCATCTGTCAAATGAGCTGGAGAAGGAAATGGCAAACCACCTTAGTATCTTTGCCAAGAAAACCCCCAAAGGGGGTCACAAAGAGCCAGATACAACTGAAAAATGATTGGACTACAACAACAAATTTAATATTTTACAGGGTCATTAGCTTTGAAACTTTCTCCTAGACTTCCTTTTGACATTATGCAGAGGACCAGGGATCTATGGAACACAGACTGGGAAATAATGATGTGATCACCAACCCTTCATTCTGACCACAGTGCTCAAGAAATGGTATTTTCTGATTAACTGTAAAAGATATAGGGCCACCAAACATAAAGTTACTTTATTTAACAGTTCCCTTGACCCCCCTTGCCTACTTTTAATTTTCTGTTCACGTTGCAAAGAGCAGGTAGACGGTAGTCTTTTATGGACACTTTTCTTTAGGGTACCCAGGGTTAGAAGGGAACACGGCAGCCCTTCAGTAAATAGAAACAACTAAATTTAGCATCTAGCTAGCAAAAATAATTAAACTAGCACAAGGTAGGCCAGCAGAGCTCCAGGCGAATTCTTCCCCAGACCCACTAGCCCACCCGTGTCTCAACCCATGGTCACCATTTCATATTGTTTGACCCAGGCAATTTTTGTGCTGTTTGCCTGCAGAAATTGCTAGTTAGCGCTCTGCCTCTGAACGCTGATTCTGGACAGTAACAAAGTGGGGAGAGGTCTGAGCTAGGGCCTAGAGGAAGAGATTCTAGGACAGGCAGGTGGGATACTTTTTTCTAATAATTGACAAATCTCCAAGAGACCAGTTTATAGCATCGTCTTTAGGGAGGAGGCATAGGTGGAACCAATGAAGGAATGAATCAGACCTTTGTCCCATGAAGCCGAGATCACCGACAAACTGTTTTCTCACCAAATTTAGCAACACTGGAGACAGTTAGTCATGCCATATAGACATATAACTTTAGAGAAAGTTGTGTAGAATTCATTTAACTCCAAGTGAATCCTGACAAAGAAAATGTCTGAACAAAACACCAGTGTAAAATAATTAGTATTAACATAGTTTGACATCCTATGATAATTATATATAGGACTTAGAGCTGGAAGGACCTTAGGGGTCATGTAGTGCTCTCATTTTACACATAAGGAAATTGAAATCAAGAGAAGTTAAGTGATTTGTTCAAAGTCATACAGATAATCAGTTAAAGTCTGAAAGGCAATTTCTTTTTCTTCGTTTTTCCTGCTTTAGGATTAGGGCACCTAGGTGGAGCAGTGGATACAGTGCTGGGTTTGGAGTCAAGATGACTCATCTTCCTGAGTTCGAATCTGGCCTCAGATACTTACTCACTGTGTGATGCTGGGCAAGTAATTTATCCTTGTTTGCCTCAGTTTCCTCATCTGTAAAATGAGCTGGAGAAGGAAATGGCAAGCCACTCCTGTATCCCTAAGCCCAGATGGGGTCATGAAGAGTCAGACATGACTAAAATGACAGAATGGTAACAACAGACTTAAGAATGTGCCAACCTTTTTGTACTATTTTTGTTAATACTGTTATTATTGTCCTTATAATATAATAATATACTATATATATACTAATATAATATATTGGTAGGATACACTCCAATTAATGCACCATTATAAGGATAAAGTATGAATTTAGGATTTAATTCAACAAACATTTATTAAACATGAAACAGACGTTGTTCTGCATACTGGTGATACACACACACACACACACACACACACACACACACACACACACACTTATGTCAGTCTTTTAAACAGTGGCTATAGGAATGGCCTGGGTTCAAATGATGCCTTTGAGATATATCATGTGACCCTGGGTAAGTCACTAATGTTTCAGTGCGCTCCAGGCAACTTCTTCCACCTGAGGATACACAGACCAAAAGAAACGGTCCATGTTCTCCAGAAGTTTTGTTTTCCATGACTACACATACAAATAAACACAAAATAATGGAGAATAATTTGAAGGGGAAAGGAACATTAAAAAGGGAGGTGTGAGTAGCATGGAGAAATTGTCATAGATTAATAGATTTAGAGATGGAAGGGACCTTTGAAGTCTTGTAGTCAAACTTCATTTTATAGTTACAGAAACTGAGACTTGGCTAATTTACCAGTTTGTTGGTGGTGTGTTCTTTTCAGTCGTATCTGAATCTCCATGACTCCAGCTGGGGTTTTCTTGGCAAAGATCCTGGAATTGTTTGCCATTTCTTTCTCCAGCACATTTTATAGCTGGGGAAACTGAGGCCAATAGGGTTATCCAATTTTACCCAATTTACACAGATTGTGAGTGGCAGAGTCTTTTGAACCTAAGTCCTCTGACTCTAACTCTAGCACTACACCTAACTAGTTGATCTGTTAACAAAGGCCTACTCTATATATATGTCCCTAAATTTAGTCCTGTTTCCATGATGAGCTTAAGAAGTCAAGAACTAGGCAGCTAAGTAACCCCATGGATAGAGTGCTGGGCCTTACATCAGGAGGTTCTGAGTTCAAATCCAGCCTCAGATACTAATAGATGTATGATTTTAGGAAAGTTGCTTAACCACTCTCCATCTCAGTTTCCTTATTATAATATGGGAAAAATAATAATGGGGAAAAAAGGGTTTTTGTGAGCATCAAATGAGATAATCTTTCTAAGGTGCACTTGATTAATACTTGTTCCTTCTCCTTCAAAAATGGGAAGACTGTTTTGCAGACTTCACATGTACAATTGATATATTACTTGCCTCCTCAATGAGTGGGAGAGATTTTGTAGCTCAAAATTTTAAAAGGTGAATGTCAACTTTTTGTAATGTAACTGGAAAATATTTAATGAAATAAATAAAAATACAAAAAAAAATGGCAAGAGGTTCAAAGGACAGCCCCAGAATGACCAAGATGAAAAGTTGAAAAGGATCTGGGATTGTTTAAGTTGGGGAAATTGTAGATCGGGGATCTGACTTCCTACGAGCCTCCTCTTTTATTAAGGGTTCTTGTGCCAACCGTGGTGAGACCCACTACTAGGCATCCCCAGAACAAAAAGATAGTTAAATAAAGCATCGAGGGAGGCCATTTGGTGCAATGGAAAGAATTCTGGCTCTGGAGATAACAGACCTGAGTCTGAATTTCAGCCACATCACTGTCAGCTTGAGTGACCTTGAGTTGAGTCCCTTTACCTCTTTGGGCCTAGGTTTTCTGATCTGTATAACAGGAGAGAGGTTGGATTTTAAAGCTTTAAATCTGTGGCTCTGATTTTTAGGGGAGCAAGAAACTGGAACCTCCGGAACATTAAATATTGAGTGCACCACCCAGGGAGGTCGCAGTCTCTGACTTTTCTTTTCTTCATCCTTTCTGGTATTACACGAACATCCGCATTAAGCCCAACCTATGGCTCAATGTATAATAATAACCTGTTATAAAATAACCATAAAAAACTTAGCTGTTCTCAGCCTAATTCAGTGTGCCGTATAAACTACGACCAGGACTAATAACTTTAGTCAGCATTTATGTCGCTCTTTCTATTAGCACAATGGGGTTTACAACCATTTATGAGTTTCTGGAAAGCCTAATAGGAAACACACATTCCCCTTCTCCCCCTCTCTCTACCCCCTGCCTTGGCTGCCCAGGAGTGGAATTCAAAACCAGATGCTTTCCTGGAGTTTGCCCAGTAGGGGTCACCACCACCCCACTGCTGAAGCATGAGCTGGACATGCTAATAAGGAACAGTTCAAGTCTAGTGGGAAGACTTGGCTCCCTCCCTCCTCCTCCTTTACTGGCTCCATTCATCCCAGCTCGGCTCTTGGCTCACTCATTTCGCTCGCTGCCTTGCTTAATTTCTCCCTGCTCTCTCTTCTTTCCTTTTCTTCCTATTGATAAATAAACATTTTGGGGGCCTTCAGTCTGTAGCAACAAAGGGAAACTTACATTCAATTCCCAAAGTGATAATCTTTTCTTCCAAATATAGCTTTTAGGAGATTGAGAAGATAATTTGGTTCTGTATTTGTGTGTATTATCTTTTATCTCCTTTCAATCTTCAATGTGAGGTTGTGTGTATGTATATATGCACATGTACTTATACGTGTGCACATGTTATTTGTGTACACACCTATGTATATATTTTATATGCATGTATATATCTATATATCCATTGCATTGTAAACTTCTTGAGAGCAGAGATGGTCTTGGGATCCTTTTTGCATCCCCAGTGCTTAGCACAATAATAAGTAAATAGTGTATATCTACATATATATTTGTATATACATGTATTATATGTGTATATACATAAATATGATATATCTATATAAAATATATAAATATAATATATGTACGTATGAATATAATATACTTATGTATAAATATATGTACACATACATATAATATATGTATGTATATATGTATGAATATAATATATAAATATAATATACGCACACATGTACATATATGTATAGTATACATGCATATAAACATAATAAATGCACAGCTGCACGCATGAATATATGTACATGTATGTATTTATATGTGGATAATGCATGCATATGTGAATATAATATATGTATATATAAATATGAGATGTGTCTATATAAATATAACATGTGTGTGTGTGCATGCATATATGTGTATCTATACACACATGCATACATAGAAATATACATATATAATTTTTATTACAGAAAAGACAAGATATAGTCATTCTGAATACTGTAATTCACCTTTTGACTTTGATACGTTAGCCCCAGCTTGCCTTAAAACAGCCAAGTAATTGCCAAAACTGACGCCTTTTATTATTTTTGGGTTTAAATAGAATGGTTCTGGACAGCTGAATTTAGAACTTGAGGTTATTCAATCCAAATCCCTCATTTTCTAGATGAAGCATCTCAGGTCTAGCCCAGGACAATGACTTGTCCAGAATAATAGGATTCTCAACCGAGCCCTGTCAGTGACCTCTGAGGCCAGCACATTCAGCTACCTCATTTGGCAGATAGGGTTACTGAGGCTCAATGAGATTCAGTGATCACATAGGTGGTACGGGACAGAGGCAGGATTTTTACATGGTCTTTTGACTCAAATCCTATATTCTTGCCTCTGGCTCCCAGTCCTCTGACTCCAAATTCACTGCTCTTTCCACTGTTAAGACTATCATATTGATTTGTATAGACTGTCAAGAAATGTGATCCCTTTAAATCAATGTTGATAAAGAAACATTTATTGAATGCCTACTGTATGTCTAATATTGAGTTACATCCTGGGGAGACAAATATAAAATTGAGATCTTCCCTGTCCTCAGAAACTTATTCAAATGGATTTCATGAGGGATTGGAGGAAGGGAAAAAAAGAACCTGGCAGAAGTATGGTTATTTGTGGCAATCTCATTCTGAATATAGGGTTTCTGAACCCACAGAAATCCAGAGAAAATTTCCCATCCTCTGTTGCCACCCTCCAAGGAGGAAAAAGCCTGTGAATACATATCTCTTTGATTTATAGTCCAAACTAACACATTTCATGCCTATAATCCTGTCTACTGAGTACTAAATAGTTTCACAGAATCTTAGAGTTGGAAGTCCTATGAAACCTAGAGGTCATCTAGGTTAGCCTCCCAAAATTTTCATGCAGAAATCCCTTCTAAAAAACCCCCAATAAACTAAAAACCAGCACCACCATCAACAAGTTTGTTGTGATGTGCACCATAAACTTTTGTTTGACCTAACCTACATGGTTGAGTGAAAGGATTTGGTTAAATTACCAGTTCCATTTTGTTTTCTGGTAATGATGTGGCTTTTTTTCCATCCTTTCTTTCTTCTTGTCATGAAGATGTAGAAACAGAGATCCCAAAGTACCCTCAGAAATGGGATCCTCTGAGCTTTTCACAGCCAATGTCAATTGGACAGCTTTGCTCTCTCTGGCTGTGAACCCAAGTCCAATTTTCTCTGTTGCTGTAGAAGGATCCTCTAGAACAGCTGACCGAGAAAACTGGGCCCAGCCATGCAGCCTGAGAGAAATGATGATGCCAAACCCTAAGAAATTATTCCAGCCAGGCTTGGATCATGGAAGTGTTGGAAAATGCATGAAAGAGATTTATCCTGTGAGCTGTCCAGCCTGCTCCCTGGACCAGAAAGGTCTTGGGATGTTCAGATAAGTTTGAGTTGAGTCACTGACCCTTTGCCTCCAACATATCTCTCTCAATCTGTCTTTCTCTACCTTTTGTTTCTCTCTTTCTTTTCTTTTCTTTCCCTGACCCTCTCTCTTTTTCCTTTTCTCTGTCCTTTCCCTTCCTCTCCCCCACCCCTCCCTCTCAGGGCCTAATGATAAAACCGGGTTCATTCTGAACTCCACTGCCATCCCGGATATGGATATTAGTAACTTACTACCTTGGCCACAAGGGCAGCTAGGTGGTGTGGTGGATAGATCACCAGTGCAGGAGTCAGGAGGACCTGAATTCAAATCTCACCTCAGACGCTTGACACTCACTAGCTGTGTGACCCTGGGTAAGTCACTTAACCCAAATTGCCTCATCCTGGGTCATCTCCAGTCATCCTGATGAATATCTGGTCACTGGATTCAGATGGCTCTGGAGGAGAAGTGAGGCTGGTGACCTGCACAGCCCTCCCTCACTTAAAACAAAGTCAAGTGTAAGTCATGTCTTCATTTCTCTGACGACATGGTCTTCTTTGGCAACGAAGGATGAATACACACACCTTGGTCACAAACCTGAAATGAGTGAATGCTCAAAAATTATGAGAGAAGCTCTTATTCTTCTCACCCCATCCCTTAACTTCAACCTTACGTGATAACTACAATTCTATCTCCCCGTCTCAGCTGAGCTCCTTACCACTTGGTAGTCTGCTAAGGCACAGTGTCCCAAAAATCCCAGTGCCATCTTAAGCTTTTAAAACTTAAAATAGCACAAAGACTTTTGGAACATCTTGTTTGATACTCCATCCCAAAATAGGTGTTATTCGTTAGTTCCAATTCACTGTGAAAGAAGATTTTTCTCAAGTAGAGCTAAAGGAGTGCTGTTGAGTGAGGAATACAGATGCGTACAGCGAATACTGGAATGATTGACCTGGTGCCAGGGAAGACGATTTTGTAATTTTTGCCTAGGTCAGGCGTCTGGAACCTGTGGCCTCAAGGCTGCAGATTCCCCACCTCTGGTCCTTCCTATTGTATTCAGCAAAGGTTTATAAAGGATATTATCAGGGAAATGTACAACCAGGAGAAAAAAATGGGCACATAGAAAGGGTGAGAGATCACCAATGGACAGACCCATGTGCTAAATTGTTATGTACATAATGAGAGGAGAACATAAGGCCATAAGAACATAAGGAACGTAAGGCAAGAATAGGCCCCAGTGAAGTAGGTGCATTCCTCTTTACCACCCCCATGGTAGATTTATGGGAGGACGTGTATAAGAATCCCATAGGATAAGCTGGCACGGATGGGTTGCCCACACTAATCAGATCCATTGTGGTGCTAATATTCATTTTCCTATTAAAAATCATTACAGTATAGCAACTCCTTTTTTGAAAGGTAGTTATTGATGATTCCCTTGGAATGACAGCCTCAACGGTTTCTGATTCAAGTCTTTTAACAAAGACCAAATTTCTCTCTCAAAACATAATAATGGCTAGCCTTCATGTATCTCTTTCAAGTTTGCAAAATTCTACAATCCAGGGGTTCTTAACATGGGGTCCATGAACTTAAAAAATTTTTGATAATTGTGTTTCAGTATTTTGTAATTACGTGTGTTTTATGTATTTAAAAGTATAATCTTAAGAAGGGGTCCATAGATTTCACCAATCTACCAAAGGGTACATGAGAGAAAAAAAAAAACCCAAAACATTAAGATCCCTTGCTCTACATGGATTATTTTATTTTGTGAGAGAGATGCTGCTGTTATCCCCAGTTTATACATGAAGAAACGAAGACTTCTCCATGAATCACCTAGTAAATATTATAGGTGGGATTTGGACTCAAAGAGTCAACGTCTTCCTGATTTCAGACCCACTTGGCTCCACTGCCTCTGTGCAAAATTTCCGTCTGTCTCTTGTTTCATTTCTTGCTATTTTTGCACATTCCAGCTGAGTCTATGTGATCATAAACAGCAGATGCAAAGTGAAAAATTCAGTCAGCTATATTTGGCTCCATTCAGTCCAAAATATGTGGATTTCTCATATGACATTGTCCCCAACAATGTTGTTTCACCATAACATTATAAATAACCAAATAAATAACCAAACCCTAGCATAAAGTCCCTTGATCATATTTTTGTAACATTTTTAATATGGAACCAGAGAGCAGTTGCTCATGGTCAAACAGATAGTCAGTTTTAGAAGTGGAATTTGATCCTAGGTCTTCCTATTCCAACATGAGCATTCTCTCCATTAGACTAGACAGCTGCCTGTTTAAATTAGCTTATTTAAATTTAATAGACACCATTAGACTAGACTGCTGCCTTCTAAATTAGCATATTCAAGTTTAATAGACACCAACCTAGTGTTATGCTTGTTTCACAACTGGCTTTCCAAATATATAGACAACTCACTTTTAAGTTTAATCTGCTTTGCATTGTTAACATTTTCTCCATCACTTCCTTAAGTCTAGGCAATGAAAAAAACATTAAACTAAGTTTCGGGTTTGTAGTTTGCTGATTTTCAAGGTGAAAATGTTCTTGCTAAAAATTTATCCATCAGCTTTCCCAAACTAGCTGGCTCCATTACCGTAGCCAATGGTTCCCTTCTTACTTCTTGCTTGTGTATATCTGTGTGTCAGAGAATTGCTGCTCATGAAAATGAAGATTGTAGAATAGAAGGCTATATAAAAATATGGATAATCGAGCTTTATGTGTTTCAAAGTTCACTTTTCCAAATAAATTTTGACTGGGTTTGGAAGTAAGGTAGTTTGCTAGTGGATTGCTAAACAGTATCATTTTCTGTAATTAATGACTATATGGGGAAAAAAAAAGAAAGGACAGAAAAGAAGAGAAGGAGAGAAAAGGAGAGAAGATAGAAAAAAAGAAAGGAAGGAAATTCTGAGCTATGCTTGAAAGAGTATGTTGGAGGCTGTGTTTTAAAACTTGGCTTCCCAGTCTCCATTCAGACTGCGTACCCTGGTAAGAGTATATTATTTTCTTAGCTCAAATTGCTGTTTCCAAGTCATTATTTCTCTACGATGAGAAAACAATATTGGGTCTTATGTAATATCAACCTCAATGAATCTGGAAGTGATCAGGGAATGGGTGGATTTTTTCCCCTTCTCTTTTTTTTTTTTTTTAAAAAGAAGGGGGAATAAATTTGAGATTGTTTGCATATGGCTAAGAATATTTATGAACTATTCCCCTTGTTTCCTCATTACATATTTCACCCAGTGTGCTTGTGTGTGGTATGGGATAAATCTTTACAGGGGTGAGGGGATGGAGTAGTTAGAGAAGCAGGTATTAGTCAATAACTTGAACTATTGGCGAATCACACTTCTCTGGATACCCTAGAAAACCCCCCACCCCTCCCCATTTTAGCTTCCCATGCCAAGACAATTACCCAGCCTGCCGCTCAAAGGAAGCCATTGGGGTTGGGGGGAGGTTTCAGATCCCAAAGGCAGAAAGAATCTAAGCCTCCTTGTTTGGACTTTTTCAAAGCCTTCTTGCCACTCTGGTTTTGATCATATGCCCCTCGTACTTGCTGAAATGGAAAGTACAGCATGCACTGCTGTTGTCATGACCTAGGCTGAAATAGGTAATGGAATTCTTAGGTTGCCAGATTGGGACAGAGCTAATGGTCTGAGATGGAAGGTAGGAGAAAAAACAAATCTCTTGGCAAAACACCTAAAGGCAGACAGCACTTGTTAGATAAGTTTGTTGGTTTTCTAGGGTGTGGAGACCAAGGAATTTGTTTGCATTTCATGACATACACTGTCCCTATTTTTAGTGATGTAGATTCCAAGGAAAAGGGAAGTGAATGGGACTGACAGAAGACAAGCAGATAGGAGCACAATTCTGTGCTATTGATTCTCCCTTCATTGTTGTGTCTCCAGACTAGACCATAACTTTTAATTTTATTGTATGCCTTGGGTACATGGGGAGAGGCAGGAGAGAGAGAGATGGAAGGAAGGGAGGGAGGGGAGGAGGGAGAGAGAAGAAGAGATACCTTCTTCCACAGAGGCATCATGTGCATGAGACTTGAAGTCAGAAAATTGGGGTCACTGATGATGGCAGTGTGACTGTAGGTGAATCACTTCACCACTCTATAAGCTTCAGTTTCCTCATTTGTGAAATGGGAATATCATTATACTTGTTGTGCTGAAGGTTGTTGTGAGAAAAGTGGTTTTGCAAACCTTAAAAGATGTGTTAGGAATATGAGCTGCTATTTCTCTGGCTATCCGTTGGGCAGTGTAGTGTGATAGGTGAAAATCCAACCTTGGGGCCATGAAGATCTGGATTCAGATCCTGCCTCTGACACATGACTTTGTAACTGGGCATAAACTCTCCAATCCTCAGGCAGCTTTCTATCAATTGCAGTGCATGTGCTGATTTGCATGAGTTGCATGGGGAGTTTCCCCATCTCTCTGCTCTCACAGATCTTGTCCAAAAAGAAGCTCTTAGACCACAGGTGTCAAACATGGACTCCATTGCAACCCAGCACCCTGAAGTGATGCATAAACCAGATTCAAATGTAATTAGGAAATATTTAACAAAAATAGAAATACAATAAAATGTAGACAGTGTTAATATGTAGTTTTCTAAGTAAATGTTCAGCCACAGAGATCCTTGTGTACAGTTTTGTGGCCCCCTTTCATATTTGAGTTTGATACCTTGTCTTAGACCAGTCATCTGCCTAGGCACATGTCCCATGTCTCAACTCCCACACTCACATATCAACCATTCTTTTTCTCTACTCTATTATGCTCACCTCCTCCAACCTTTACCTCCCTATTCAAGTAGGTAAATGGGGATGACTGGACTAGTCAATTCCAAGATTTCTTCAGTCTGTTTGTCCAGGGAGCCCCAGATCATAGTACTGTATGGTCCTATCCACCAAAGATAATTTCATGGCAGTGTCTATTACTCCCTTCAAAACCTGTGAGCTCCCTAGGGGACAGTACATCTCCCCTATGGAGGGGAGACACACATACTTATATAAGAAACATAAAATACTTCCCCACCACCCCCAATACCTGTCCTTGAAGAGCTTCTATCTGTGAATTTGTATTCTTAGTCCGTAGAATAGGGGTCAGCACATCGTAGGTATTTTAATGAGGATATGTTCATCGATCATTCCACTTTTGTATTTGTATATTCAGTGTCTGGCACACAGTAAGCAACTAATGAATTTTGGTTGGTTGATGATCTCAGAACTATTGTTAAAATAACATTTGATATTTCTTTTGGTGCTTTTCTGAAAACAAAATGATCTCATAAAGTATGACTCTGGCATATGGTATTGGGACTGTGTCACAGAACTATGAAATGACTTACTGACTCCAAGTCCTAAAGTAGACTGTGGAATTAGAATCTGGAACTCATGACTTCTCAATACATGGACCTTTTTTTTCACAGAAAAGGTACAGTGGAAAGAGCACTGAATTTTGGGGGTCAAGGAACTCAGTTTTGAAACTTTACTTTTGTCATTTGCTCCCTTTTGACATTGGGCAAGTCACTTAAAGTGTCTGGGCCTCAATTTCCTCATCTTTAAAATAAGTGGTTGGACTAGATAACTTCTGAGGTCTCTTATACTTTCAAATATATAGTTTTGTGATCTGAGTCTTGTTTGGGTATTTTTAAAAGAAGGCTTGACTGTGAGCTGGTCAGGAAAAATTAGTCAAATGGTTTAGATCAAGCATAGCATTCTCCACAACTGATAGGTGTCAATTAACTCTCCCCTTATCCTCCTTTTTCTTATTCCCATGACTGAAAAGGGCAGAGAGAAGACTTAACGGACAAACAAAAAAAAGTCATGAGTGCTTCAGGGAGAAAATACAATAAAGCTGCATTAACCCTCACTTCTTCTAAGACCCATAAGGCTTACAAACCCTTAGAAGTCTAGACACTTTGACTGAGGGGAATTCAGGCATTTCTTCCTTTCCCTGGACTCTCCTTCCCTTATGCTGGAAACGCAAAGCAGATGATGAAGCAGAAAGGATGAATGATGCACAAGGGGGAGGGGGAAGTATTGGGAAACAACTTCCAACCTTCAGCCAGTTTTTGAACATTCCAACCAGAATTCAATTGCTTTATCCCGGCTTGGTGTCATTCTATTGTTTCCAACAAAAGGATTCAGAAAAGAAGACAAAACATGTATATGTGTTGAGTGGCCAACAAAAAAGGAGGGGAGACAGGAGGGGAAAAGCTAGTCCAATACCAAAGCTGTCCCTTCTGCTCCTATTAGAATTAAGGCCAAGCTTGAATCACATTAGCTTATGGGTTCATGCTCTAAGCAAACTCCCGTGAAACTGGGCAGTTGGGGGTGGTGTTGACACCATGGTTTAATTGGCCAATAATCAGAGTAACTCTTTGTTCTGGTTTTGTCAGTTTTCTGGCTGAACACAGACAGAAGATAGGAATGCATTGCCTAATGTCATTAACTGGTTCCATGAAAATATGACATTAGGTAAATTAACATTACATGGGCCAATTAGTCCCATAGTTAGATCAACCAATTTCTGTCTAGATCATTCCAGTGGGGTTCCATGATTGTTCATCAAGGTTTTCTCTTAGTGATTTGAGAGGCAACATAGTACAACGGAGTCAGGAAGTCCTAGATTCAAATCCTACCTCAGAAACTCAGTCATCGTGTGACTGTGAGCAAGTCACTTTAAATCTCTGTGCCTCAGTTTCTTCTTCTATAAAATGAGAGGGAGCTGGACTTGAAGGCATCTAAGGTCCCTTCTAGCCCTAAATCTATGATCTTATAAGAAGATGCTTGTATGTGAGTGTTTAAAGAGAGAAGGATGGTATGATATAAAGAATGCAAATCACCCTCTCTGAATTTGCTCATCTATAAAATGGAGATAATAATACCCTACCTCAAGGTGCTGTTGTAAAGAAATCAACCAAGAAGCATTTATTAAATACCTTCTGTATGCCAGCCACTCTGCCTTAGGAGCTGGACAATCAGAAGTAAAGAATGAAATAATTCCTACTTCCATGAAGTAAAAAAATCAGAGACTAAACCAGAAAGTATAATATAAACACAAACAATCATCATAACATACCCAATACAGTGCTCTGTACTGGGGGAATACTTAATAATGTTTGTCAAATTGAATTGAAAATATACCACTCTGGAGACATTAGATCTCCGATGTTATATCTATCACTGAATTTCTGATTTGGAACACCTCATGGCAGTGTAGGATGGAACAATCCCCTTGTTTTCCAAATGGGGAACCTGAGGCTCAGAAAGACTCAGTGACTTTTTCAAGGTCATATAGGTAGTAAGTGACAGAGGAGAAATTTGAACTCAGGTCATTTGACTTCAGTCAGGTTTTTTTTTTTTCCTCTCCCATTGGTGCTACATGGCAGGGTAGTCTCTGGGGATTGTTCATTTGAATGTTTTTGTTCGCAGAGGCCAGAATGAATGCTCTGATGGAAACCTTTCAGGGAAAGTCTTCAAAAGAACCTTTGCTACTTGCTTTCTATTAGGAGTTCAATATGAGCCCAGAAATGGATATTCCCATAGCTCCATCTATAGCATATGTAACATGTGAAATACAGGAAAAGGCCATCTGCTTCAGGGTTTTCAGGATGAAATGTCCAGATCCCATGATCTTCTCAACCAACTTTAATCTGTTGAGGTTTTTGACCTGCTATTTTATTGGTAGGAAAACTCCAAGAAGGAAAACTCCACCAACTTATGATCTTAGAAAGTTGCTTGTGATACTCCCCAAGGCCAACCCCTATATCTGCCTCTTAAAACTATTGTTTTTCAATTTAAAAAGTGTTGGGGATAATCTATAAAACAAATAACATTTTGGATATTCAAGGTGTCTTGTTCATTATGTGTTTTTGTTGGAAAAAGGTGAAAGCATGACACATTATTCATTTTTTTCACATTTTGGAGTGAAAGGGATTTAGTTGCTATGTCTATTTTTAAGATAGGAAGCCTGAGAGGAAGTGATCTGTCTGACTCTTATTACACTTTAGAAATTCTTTGTGGCTGTGAATGTGTGTATATATATATATATATATGTATATATATATATATATACACACACACACACACACACATATGTATATGTATATATACATTTACATATGTATATATAGACATACATATACATATACGCACATCTATGTGTCTGTGTGTGTTTTGAATTAAAATCCATGACCTGTGGCAGACTCTACAGTTCTCATTGGTACTTTCAAGGTCTGTCATCAGTTAATCAGAGATTTTTAGTAACTTGCTCAGTGTTATACAGTGAATAAATGTCTGAGGAAGGATATGAACCCAGGTGTTCTTGACACCAAGTCTAATGTTCTACACACTACTCCATGCTGCTTCCTTCTCCCCTACAAAAATTGTTTCATAATAGTATAGGATCACAAGATCTGAGATTTAGAGATAGAGGGGACCTTCCATCTAATCCAGCTGCTGTCATTTTGTAGATGAGAAATACACACACACACACACACACACACACACTCTCTCTCTCTCTCTCTCTCTCTCTCTCTCTCTCTCTCTCTCTCTTTATATCTATCTATCTAGATAGATAGATAGATATGTATACACACACACATCTCAGTCTCTATCTTTATCTATGTCTGTCTGTCTCTTTCCAGTGACCTGGCACAAAGAAAGGGTTTAATAACTAGTTGCTAGATGAATCAATAATCATTGCCAAAGAGGTTAACAAAAGCCTTTAGATTTTTAAAATTGATTTTGGTCTTTCCTCCTAGCTCTTGAAAGAGGCTTGACAAAGGCACTGAAGAAATTGGACGATTACCTGAATACGCCCCTGCCTGAGGAGATAGATGCTGATACTTGTGGAGATGATGAGAAGATCTCTAGGCGCAAGTTTCTGGATGGGGAGGAGCTGACCCTTGCTGACTGCAATCTGCTACCCAAACTCCATGTGGTTAAGGTAAGGCAGGAATCCTCCTGACACTGGTTGGGTGTCTTCCAAATGCCAGTGGTACCAATGGTGTCCAACGCTATTATTTTTCCTTGAGCGAGTTTTACTCCTTCATCCTTGTTATGCTTTCCCTCAAAGGTATATTTTTCTTCCTACATAGGACCCTTCTTATCACATCAGGGTCTTTCTGATGCATGCTCTACAAGTAGAGTCACTCAAATGAGATAGAAAATGTGTGTTGAGTTTTGCAAGCCTTGCTATATGTCTGTTATTTTTTCCTTTCAATCTCTCACTATCCTTCAAGTTTTAGTAATGCAGAAGAATACAACAGACTATGGGACCTACCTGCTAACATTACATTTATTGTTTGTACAATGGAATAGAGCATTTTATCATGTATTATCATCATAATCATAGTCTTTCAGAATTGGGAGGGACAGTAGAGATCAGCTGGTCCAACTTCCTCCCGCCCAGTGCAAGAATCTTTTCTACAATTACCTTGATGACAGTCTCTGCTCAAACGGTTTACCGATCAGGAGTTTACTGTTTCCCAATGCACTATCCCATTGTTGAATGGGTTTAATTGCCGGAGCATTCTCCCTTATTCTGGGTCAAAATCTTCCTCTCAGTAGCTCCCCCTCTTTGGTCTTTTTTCCACTAACAAGAGCAATGCAAAGCAAGTTGAATCCCCCTTCTTTACTGAAATATAAACTCCTGGAGCACCAATTTATTTTTTTGCATTTTTTGTCCTCGTATTCCCAGAAGCCCAGTACAACCTCTAACGTGTGGCAGATATTTAGTAAATATTTGGTTGATTGATTCTGTAAGGCAGCTCTTCAAAGAACTGAACACAGTAATTATATCCCCCAAGTCCTCTTTTCTCATAAAGAAGTCTCCCTAGTTTTCTTCAGTTCTTTCTAATGCAACATGATTTCAGGTTCCTTCACTATTCTGGTTGCCTTTCTCTGGACGTTTCCTGGAAAGATTCTAGAACATATCATTAAAGAGATGGCTGCTAAACATTAGAAAGGGAAGCAGTGATTACAGAGAATCATTAAGATTTCATTAAATCAGGTCACATGCCACACTAACTTCATTTCCTTTCTTGACAAGCTTATAAAACATGTACATGAGAGTCATACCATGAATACAATTTAACTGGATTTTAGCAAAGCTTTTGATAAAATAATACACTATTCTGATAATAATAGCCAATACTTTATATAGGCTTGAAGGTTTGCAAAGCTCTTAATGCCTATTGTCTCATTTGGTTCTCACAGCAAGTTATCCCCATTTTACAAATGAAGAAACTGGGAAAGAGGTCAGGGTCATGCTGCTAATGAGTATCTGAGACAGGATTTGAACTCAGGACTTCCTAATTCCAAGTCCATCTTACAGAGAGATACAATCAGATTTTGCATAGCTGGAGTTAAAAAGTAGTTGTTAAACAAAGTCAATGTCAGTATAGAAAGAGGTCCCCAGTAGGATCCCCCAGGGATCCATTTAATATTTTTCTCAGTGGCTTACATAAAGCCATTGGTAGTAAGCTCATCAAATTTGCAGATGATATCAAGCTGGGAGAGACAACTCAGCTGCTGGTTGACAGAGTCAGAATCCAAAAGGATTTTCTAGCCTAGACTACAGCAACAGGCTGACTCTAATAAAATGAAATTTAATAGGGACAAATTTAAAGTCTTGTATTTGGTACCCAAATACAACTTCACAAGTGTCAGATGGGGGAGTTGTGGTTAAGCAGCAGTTTGTCTGAAAATATAACAGCTTTTATATCTTATAACTCTCTTCCGTCTTGCAGTGAATAAATGAATGGGTGAGAAAATGTAAGTTCTTTCAATGCACCAGGCACTGTGTTAAGTATAGGAAGCAAACACGGAAGCAAGCAACCTGACCCTCAAGGAGCTTAAATTCTAATAGGAGAAGACAACACACTTAAATGATAATAATTATAAGTAATGAGAGCTGACATTTATATAGCTCTTTAAGGTTTGCAAGAGACTTTACTTATGCTATCTCACTTGATCCTCACAACATCCCTGAGAGGCAAATGCTATTACAGATGGGGAAACTGAGGCAAACAGAGTTTAAGTGACCTGTCCAGGATCATACAGCTAATAAGTGTCTGATGCTGGATTTGAACTCAGATCTTCCGGCATATTATCCAGTCTCCTATGACTTGACTCACCATTTCTGTGACTACCCAAACCATAATATCCCTCCCTGGCCACCACTCCTCTATGTGTTGTTTTCCTCATAGTGCTTTTATATAGGGGAATAGTAGGCAGGTTAGGGAGGACATTTTGGACCAGGAATTCATAAGAATGGTTCATGTAATCATTGGGCAGTTGATTTTATGTCCTTTCTAAGAAAGAGAATGTTGATTGGATTACTATATTAAGAGGTAGAAAAAATATGTGTGAGGTGGGGGAGAGGAAGGAGTCTCAGGGGAGGAAGACAAAGGAATTTCTAGGTCAGGAGAGATATGGCAAACTCTCATCAATCAGAAGCCCAGGGCGGAAGCTGGAGTGTCAGGCCAGAGGTTGAGGCTAGCACATAAGAACGCAACATGAATGTACATTAGTCAGTCAATAAACTTTTATTCAGTGCCTACTGTGTGCTAGTCTTGTAACTAAGCTTC
Organism: Notamacropus eugenii; assembly: GCF_028372415.1. NCBI lineage: Eukaryota > Metazoa > Chordata > Mammalia > Diprotodontia > Macropodidae > Notamacropus > Notamacropus eugenii. The sequence continues at coordinate 109,998,516 of NC_092873.1, read as the reverse complement.
TTGTAACTATTATTGCTGGAGTCTGAAGCCCAATGTATGCATGATCCCTCAGCTGAATTGGGACAAGGTCTAATTGAAAGTCATAACCTGTAGCAGACTCTACAGGTCCTAGTTAACATTCATTAGGACTTTCAGTGTCTGTGATCAGTCAGTTAAAAAGCATCTATTGATACCTTACTTTGTGCCAAGCACTATACTAAGCCAGAGAGTAACAAAGGAAACAACCTAGTCCCTCAAAAGACTCATATTCAAATGGGGGAAATGTCATGAAAACAGCTCTATACGTTATCATCATAGCTAATATTTATGTAGCACCTGCTATGTATCTGTGCTTCACTATTATGATCATCTCATTTGAGCCTCACAGCAACTCATGAGGTATGTGCTATTATCTCCATTTTACACATGAGAAAACTGAGGTGAACAGGGGCTAAGTAACTTGTCCAGTGTCTAAGGCTGGATTGGAACTCAGGTCTTTCTGATGATACTCTCAGAAGGAAGGCAATAATTTCTAGACAAAAACTATAAGTGAATATCAGATGTGCCAATTTGGACTGGAAAAACCTGTACAGCTTGCTCACTTGAGTCAGAATGATGGTTTGGGGCTGATCCAGTGGTCATCTGTAGTTTTGGTCAGAATATATTTCTTTATGGTCATCAATGGACTACATGACTTTTGGTATCTTTCCTAAGCCTATTTTTATTTTTATTTTTATTCTATCCTGAGAGATACTTGCTCCAGAATTCCAGTTCAATTCATTTAGCCAGGGTGAAGGACAGGACTGAGAATCAGATCATTTGGGTTCTTGCCCAGGTTCTGCCACTAACTAGCTTTATGACTTGAGGTAAGTCACATAACTGCTTTGGGTCTCAGTTTCCCTCTTTGTAAAGTTAGGAAATTGAAATAGATTCATTCATCCAACCAACCTCTTCACTTTATAAGTGAAGGGATCATTTATTGAATAACTGTCACTGGTGAGGTGGTATACTTGGTTCCAGGTCTCAGAGTCTATTGCAGGACTTCCTTCTTAGGGAAAGTTCAATTAGACAGTCTCTCACACAGAAATGAGGGATCAGATACAGGATGACCAATGGTGGGGTAAAGAGGACAGGCAGCGTATCATGTCTCTTTAGATTTCTGCTGATTCCACTTATCAGATCCTGGAGATCTGGCAAACTTCTACAAGTCAGGATGGATGGAAGGAAGCCGGAGCCAAGTCATGCCTCCAGTTTGGCTTCTGCAGTCAAGACTTAATCTGGACTGTGGGAGCTAACTGTTTTCATATGAAAAAGCAAATTCAGAACATGAGGCAGGAACGTCTTTGTGCACGTCAGAAAGTCATGTGCATACGTTCTCTCTCCCTTGGCTTCCTCTCAAGTTCGTCCTCATACATAGAAGCTGAATGGACCTGGCTCAAGCTCTCAGCAAAAACCTGGTTTGAACTTTCATTGTCTGAAACACTTGTAGCTCACCCTCTGGGAGTCCATTCAACAGACAGGGAAGCAAATTAGCCAAATCAGTGCATTTCTTTGGGAATTCATCTAGGCCTGCGGGAGAGCTGCAGGGAAGGCAACTTTCTCTAGTTTTAGAAGATTTGGGGTAAAATCCTACCACTGTCACCACCAGTGTGACCTTGGGTAAATCACCTAACTGCCCTAGGCCTCTGTTTCCTCATTTCTAAAATCAGAAGATTAGACTAGATGTGTCCTAAGGTGATCCTTGTGATTGGGATTGGATGCTCTTCTCCACCTCGTTGTTGTCACCCAGTCATTTTCAGCTGTGTCTGACTCTTCATGACCCCATTTGGGATTTTCTTGGCAAAGATACTGGAGTGGTTTGCCATTTCCTTCTCCAACTTGTTTTACAGATGAGGAAATTGAGGCAAACAGGATGAAGTGACTTATCCAGGGTCACTCTGTTAGTAAGTGTCTGAGGCCAAATCTGAACTCATAAGAATGAAATTTCTTGACTCCAGGCCTGGTGCTCTCTCTATTGCGCTAGTTAGATGCCCAATATGCTCACCTATCAGGGTGCTTTGCAGTAGTCAACTTGTATGTCAGCATCCTCTGACAACCTATATATCCTTTTTACTTTGGAGAAAGTTCTTTCAGAAATTTCCTGGTAACGTTCTACTTTTCATCGGCAGCTCTGCTTGGTTTTGACTTCTTGGATCACTATGGCCCCTCCAGTATAAGTTGATCATCTGAAATGTCATCACTCTTCTGGCTGACTCAGTTTTTGATACTCAGTATCATCTCAGCTCCTCAGTGGCCTGTCCCCTCTGGTTTGAGAGCTAGAGAATGGAACAATAAATTCCTCCCTAAGCCTATCTTCATAGGAGGCTCAGAATTTTTATGGTAACTCCATTTTCCATCAGCAACTCTGCTTGGTTTCAAACGTCATGCCCCTTGGTAGTGTCCCCTTCCTCTCCTTTTCAGCTTCATTTTTCTGTGTTGTCTTTTCCCATTAGATTGCAAGTTCCTCAAGGCAAAAACTAACTTCTTTCCTTCCTACCTTTCTCTCTCTCTCTTTCTTTCTGTCTTTTTCTTTCTCTCTTTCATTCATTCTCTCTCACTTTTTGTTCCTTCCTTCCTTCCTTCCTTCCTTCCTTCCTTCCTTTCTTTCTCTCTCTCTTCCTCTTTCTTTCTTTCTTTCTCTTTCGTTCTCTCTTTCTCTCTCTCTCTCTTTCTTTCTTTCTCTCTTTCTTTCTTATTTGTATCCCCAGAGCTTAGCACAGTGTCTGGCACATAGTAAGCACTCATTAAATGTTTATTGAATTACTGGATTGAATGGTTCTAATTATTAGGAAGCCTAAATGTTTCTTCTGGCAGCTTCCACCTCTTCTTCCTAGTTCTGCCCTCTAAGGTCCAAGAGTAACAAATCTGATTCTTTAAAATGCTTGAAAACAGCCATCATGTCCTAGGGTCTCCTAAGTCTTTTATGCTTCAGGATAGATGCCTCGACAGATTCTCCCATGACAATTTTGAAGCACATTACCATCTTATAGAATCACACTCTAGAGCCAGAAGGGAGCTCAGGAACCAAAAAATTTGACTCTCTCAGTTTACATATGAGTCTTGGGGACATTAAGTGAACTGGCCAAGGTCACAGAAGTAGCGTCAGAGGCAGGATTTGAACCCAGGCTCTTTTCCTCTAGAACCATTATTCTTCCCACTGTACTATGTTGCCTTCCAGAGCTCACCTTCCACTGGATGCTTTCTTTGTGATAGTTTTGCTTCTTTGTTTGTTTTTGGCTACCCAATCCTTCTCCCTCCTCTGCCCTTTTCATTGGAAAAAATAAGACAAGCAAAGCTGCCGTAACAAATGTGCATAGTTGAGCAAAACAAATTCCCACATTGGCTATGTCTAAAAATATATGTTCTCTGGATGCCCTCTAGCCTAACATCGTCACTAAAATGTGGGCCTTAGAACCAAGCACCGTACTCCAGATGTGGTCTAAGTGGGACCAGAGGACAGAGATCATCTCCTTCCTTCTAGACACAGTGCCTCTAATTTCAGCCCAATTCAGCCTTCTGTTTTCCCTGGTTGCCATATCACACTATTGACTCATACTGAGTTTGCATTTTACTTAAAATTCCCAAATCTTTTGCAGTGAATCTGCTATCTAGCCACACCTCTCCAATCTTACGAAGTGGATTTTGTGAATCCAAGTTGTCAGATTTTATATTAATTCCCAGTTAAATTCCATCCTCTTAGATTCAGCCCATTGTTCCAGTCCAAACTGTAGCCCAGAGGTCAGATCAAGCCTACCCACCTGTTTTTGCATGGCCTTCAAGCTAAGAATGGTTTTTGTTTCTTTTTTAATATTTTTAAAATAATGAACCTTTATTTAAAAAATATCAAAAGCTTTCTTTGCTCTGGTCTGTATGGAAACAGACAGTGGACTACAGCTCAGAGAGTGGTGTTTGCCGATCTCTCTTCTATCTGTTGAGTTTCTCTTGGTTCCAGACGGTTATGTAGGGTGCAGCCTGTCTGTCTCTCCTAGCTCTTTGCTGCCATGGCAAGCCAAAGTAACAGACATTTTAGACCTCAAACTTTCAGTCTCTTAATGATTCCAGGGGCCCATAGGGCTCTTTATAACTCTTAAAGCTTCAAGTTTCACCCCGAAAGAATGCCTGAAGGAAGAGATCTGGCATTGGACATTGGATTGACACTATGATGAAAAGCAATGCTATGTCCTTTGCAAGCCTCAAAATGCACTTGCAGTATGGAGACACATGAGGATATTGCAACCAACCTGCAACAGAGAGCACTTTTCTTTCTCATATATATGCATGTAAACATATATACGTATATATGTATTTATTTTGTTAAATATTTCCCAGTTACATGTAAAAGTTTTTTGACATTTAAAAAATTTTAAGTTCCAAATTTCCTCCCTCCCATTCCTCCCACACCCATTGTGAAGTCAAGCAATATGGTAACAATTATGCATACAAACTCATGTAGAATATATTTCCATATTAGTCATGTTACAAAAGAAAACACAAACAAACAAGAAAAATAAAGTTTTAAAAAGTATACTTTAGTCTGCACTCAGAGTTCATCAGTTTTCTCTCTCTACATATGGGTAGCATTTTTCATCATGGGTCCTTTGGAATTGTCTTGGATCATTGTATTGCTGAGAATAGCTAAGTCATCCACAGTTGATCATCATACAATACTACTGTTACTCTGTACAGTATTCTCCTGGTTCTGCTCACTTCATTTTGCATCAGTTCATATAGATTTTGCCATGTGTTTCTGCAACTACCCCCACCCTTGTCATTTCCCACAGTACATTCCACAGTTGATGGACATCCCCTCAATTTCCAGTTCTTCACCACCACAAAAGGAGTTGCTATGAATATTTTTGTACATACAGGTCCTCTTCCATTTAAAAAAATATTTGGGAAACAGATCTAGTAATAGTATTGCTGGGTGACAGTTTATAGCCTTTTGGGTATAGTTCTGAAGTGTTCTAACTGGAGAGGTTTGGTTGTTGTAAACCCTTTTTTCTCCCAGCAACACTGGTGATGGCCTCCTTCCTACCTTAGAATGGCCATGCTAGGACTCTACCATTGCTTGCCTTAAATAACTCCTTCTTATCCATTGACACTAGATTTCATGACAAACACTAGCGAGATTAGCAGTGGGTACTCTTGACCTAGGAAAAGTGAGTCAGGACTGGTTTTGCCACCAACTTGCTGCGGGTATCTTTTGCCAAATCAACACTGTTCTTAAAGTTCCATCTCTGTAAGACTGGTGGTAGCAAAGCATCAGTCAAATGTTAGGAGTCCCTACCACATGCAAAACACTTAGGGAAATTAGACAAAGTAAGGACAGATTCTTTGGATGTAAGCACTTTATTAATTTCAGACTGTTCTGAATAGATAAATGTTTTTCTCATTTATATAAAGGAGACAAAGCACACTGAAAATAGCTATAAATGCCTGAATCCAGTTCTACCACTAATTGTCTATCTAACCTTGAGCAAAGCACTTCCTCTTTGGGGACCTCAGTCTCCTCACTTGTAAAATAAGTGGGAGATGAGGGGGAAAGTCCACTAGATCTTCTGCTAAGAGCCTTCCCAAGTGCTGACATTCTAGGATTCTAGGACTTTGTTATAAAATTAGACCTTCCTTGTCTGCTGGTGATACACAAAGGCCAGTGACAACAAAGGCAAGTTTCTTTGTCTCACAGAGAAATGCTATGTGGACAAAACCAAATCAGAATGTTCTTTCATTTGAGTAGTTGTTATGTGGTCAGCCAGAAAGAGGAATGGTGAGCAATCAGAGAGGGTGTTTGCCCAGGTGTTTGCCCAGCAGCCCATGGACACCATGCTTTCCCCTTTCATTTAAATGATTTCCAGGAAGAGAAATACATACTGTACATTGTCCACCTATTTTGCTGTCTCCTACTAGCCACAGTAACTTTGATCTATACTCATTCCTTTCATGTTTAGTGGAAAGGAGAGAAAACACATTTCTTTCCTCTTAATCTTTTATACTCCTCAACCTTACTGATTTTTCCTTCAAAATTCTTTATTTTAGGTTAAACATGATGGTGTCTCATAAATTCAGTTTTCTACTTCTTAAAATTACTGCACAGTTTCAAACATTCTATCTCTCAAACTTTCATTTTTAAACTGCATCTATGAAAGAAAGTCTTGCATTGGACTTAGATGCAGGAAGATCTGAGTTTAAATCCTGTTTCAGACATTTACTATCTTTGTCACCTTTTACAAGTCATGTCATTTCATCTCTGGATTCCTTAGTTTCCTGATCTATAAAATGAGGAGGTCGGACTCAAGGGTTTCTGTGGTTCCTTTTAACTCGAAATTGATGACTCTACAACTTGCCATTTTAATGATGTCAGGAGCTCCCAGGAAGTAACTCCCTGTACTCAGCTCCTTCTCTGCAATTTGGATTCTTGGAGGGTCACCTGAGGTAGGTAGAGTGAGGTTGAGCAACTTTTTTGGAGTGACACTACCAACATGTATCAGAGGCGAAACTTGAACCAATGTCTTCCTGACTCCAAGGACTTATAAAAAAATAAATACAAAGCCTTACACAGATGCCCTAGGCACTACTTTAAGAGAAACACAAGGCAAAAAGAAGACCGAGGAAGGGTCAGATAGATATTAAAAGAACTATGAGAGAGAAGTGTCAAAAACACCTGAAAAAAGACTTGACTTTGTTTTTTGGGTTTGTTTTTTTTTTTGAGTGAGTGAGGGCTGTGCAGGTCACCAGCCTCACTCAGCAGTGTCCAAAGCTGCACAGAGATCAATGGAAAGTAAAAGAGGCCTGTTCTTTGTGACTCCAGGCTATATCTCATGCATTCTACCTTCATGCACTCTGCATTTATATCTTAAAATTCTAGCCACACTGGCCTATTTTGTTTCCTCAGTTCAGCATTTCACCTCCCTGCCTTTGCATAGGCTGTCTCTGCTGTCTGGAACACACTCCCTCTCACCTCCATCCACCTCTTGCAATCCTTACCTTTCCTCAAGGTTCAATTCAGTTGCAACTTTTTCTTATCACCCTTATTATTAATGTTCCTTCTTCAAACTAGTTTGCATTTTCTCCTAACTTGTGTCTGCTAAGTAGGATGCAATCTTCTTTAAGGCAGGGACTATTTTTTGTTTTGTCTCTGACTTCCCAGTGCCTAGCAAGGTGCTCAGCATGGTCCACTGGAGAGAAAGCACTGGATTTTTAGAGTCAAAGAACTTAGGGTGGAATTTTGTTTTCTGCCACTTAACACCTGTGACCTTTGGCAAGTCACTTAATTTCTCTGGTCCTAAATTCTTTATCAGTAAAATGAGGGAATTGGATTAGATAATCTCTAGATCCCTTATAGTTCTAAATATGTGATTCTATACTTCTTAATGGAATCAGATTGAATTGGTGCATCAATCCAGAACCAAAGGGTAAAAATTGAAGGGAGGAAGAATTTGATTTAATGTGATTTTTGTTTTAGTGGGGGTTTTTTTTGAGAGAGCTTCCCAATAATGGGACAGTTTATGTGGTTATGTAATAGGGATGTTCAGGCACAGACTATATGACCACCTTTTTTTTTTTTTAAAGGCTGTTGGAGACTTTGATCGAGCAATACCCCTGCTAGGTCTATATCCCAAAGAGATCTAAAAAGGGGGGAAGAAGGAAGGACCTATTTGTACAAAAATATGTATAGCAGCTCATTTTTGATGGCTAAGAATTGAAAACTGAGGGGATACCCATCAGTTGAGGAATGATTGAACAAGTTGTGGTATATGATTGTAATGGAACACCACTGTGCTGTAAGGAATGACAAGCAGGATGATTTCAGAAAAACCTGGAAAGACTTACAAATGAACTGATGCAAAGTGAAATAAGCAGAACTAGAACACTGTACACAGTAACTGTAATATTGTACAATGAAGGAATGTGAATGACTTGACTATTCTCAGCAATACAATACAACAAAACACAACACAATACAATGCAATGCAATGCAATGCAATGATCCAACACAATCCCCAAGGACTCATGATGTAAACTGCTATCCACCTCCAGAGAAAGAATTGATGTCAGAATACAGACTGAAGCATACCGTTTTTCTCCTTCTTTCCTTCTTTCTTTCTCTGTTCCTTCCTTTCTCTCTTTCTCTCTTTCTCTCATTCTCTCTCTCTCTCTCTCTCTCTCTCTCTCTCTTTCATCTGTCTTCTTACACATAATGACTAATATGGAATTGTTTTACATGATTGCACATGTGTAACCTATATCAGATTATTTACTGTCTAAGGGAGAGATAGAATTTGGAACTCAAAACTTTAAAAAAAAAGTTAAAATTGTTTCAACATGTAATTAGAGGAAACTAAAATATTATTTTTTAAAAGAGTGTTGGAGAGGGGATTCCTACTTTGGATAGGAGTTTGGACTGAGTGACCACTGTTTCCTTTCAGTGATAAGATTTTGTGATTTTTAATGTCTTACTCACTTAGAAATGAACAAACAAAAATCCCAACAGTAGAGATATTACAAATTTGCATTCTGCTGGTGATCTTTTTTAGGATGCCCAATGTAATCTTACAATATACTTTTCCAAGAAAACAATTGTCATGCTACCCTTCTCCTTTTTCTTTACTCCCTCAAAGATGCATTCAAATCAGTTTCTGTTGTCTTTGTTCCAGATCGTAGCCAAGAAATACCGCAAGTATGAGATCCCTGCGGAGATGACAGGTCTATGGCGATACCTCAAGAATGCCTATGCCCGGGATGAATTCACCAACACCTGTGCAGCTGACAGCGAAATTGAGTTGGCTTATGCTGACGTAGCCAAGCGACTCAGCAAATCTTGAACTTTCCCTCACCCTATCTTGTCTCTGCTGCAAAAGAACTTATTCTCCACCAAAGACTCCTGCTTCATGGACTCTTCTTCCCTATTGTCTTGGGAAATTTTATTATTTTTTTTCATTACCAAGTCTTGCTGATGTCACCATAACATCAGTATCTGTCTTTCAGAAAGATCTAGAACTCATCTGGTCTTACCCAGTGGGGAAATTGAAGGGCAGAAGTACAAAATCCCATCAGTTAATCTTTTCAGGCACTGGTCTGATCTTGGTTTAGTTCAAGTGTGTGAAGCCTTCTCATACTTGCAGTTGTTTAGCTGGCTATTCTGCCAACATCTCAAACCATGTTCTTGAGTGGATTAGGAACATGTAACCAACACTGACTCCTCTCCTTCCCTTTTCATTAACCCCCAGTGACTAAGGAAATGAACCATTTTTAAGTAGATCTTGTCAGAGGCAGTAATTTTGCCTCAACTTGAGGGATAAAAGGTATGTGACAAGGATGAGGGTGGGTGGATTGTTGGATTCTGGCAGATACACTTTCAGCCAGGACCTTTTAGCAACCCACTTGCCAGTGAGTCCTACATAAAGAGAAAGCTGAATTCTACTTAGTCACTGGTACAGCTAGCTCAGCTGCTATCTTTGGTGCTGATAATGTTGTTATAATGCTGCCCAGCAGTAATTAATCTAAACTTTTACTTGTCTCAGACTGGTGGGAAAGAGGGTTCTCATGGGTCAAGGGAAAAATGGGTGACCCAGAGGGAGAAGAGAGCAAAGGGGTGGAGCAGTGTTGATGCCAAAAGGCCCAGTGGTTCTGCCAGCCAGTGGGGAATACTTGAGCACTGATATTTGCTTGCCACTGGATTGGGCATATTTATCAGTGTATATGTTTTGATCTATGGGAAGGGGAGAAAAATGAATTCTCTGCAGGGCCTAAGTGCTGAGATCTGCTAGGCAGGTCTTGTCTCTTCTCTGCTTCTTAGGATGATGTATATCTCATTACCATCAACCTTCCATTCAAAGAACTAAGAAATGGCCAAAAGATTTCCCTTCAGTTCCTCCTGGTTTTCCTTGTCTTTCTCAGATGAGTTCATCCAGTTGCTTCTGGATGATTCATTTGTATTAGTAGCAGTCTCCACTGCATGAGAATTACCATTGGACTTGAGTACTGAGCATCTTAAGGAAAAATTCCTTGAGATATTCATATTGAGGGAGCTATGTCTTTTAAATTCGAGTTCAACATGGTCTATGTCCTATTTGGTGGAATAATACCAACCCATCCAAGTCATGTTTCCTACCTTAAACATTCTCTGCCAATTACAAACAGGTGGCTGGCATCAGAAACATAACTAAGATAGAGTGATCAAACTTGGTCCCATGGGCACCAAACTTTAGAGGGTGCCAAAAATGTCATCTCATGGCACTCTTCCTTTTCCTCTCATGTGAGCTGCTCCTTGACCTGTCTCCACTTTAGTGATGATGGCCTGGTTTTGGGATGTGCTTCTTTACCTCAGTGGCCACTCCTGAGGCCATTTGACTTCTCATCTTGCTCTCTGTCCCTCCCTCCATTTTTCCCTTCAAAAAATTCCTTGTTATGACTCTGACCAACACTTTGTCTGCTGGTTTTGCCTCCATCACTTTTCCTTTGTAACAAAAGGGTTCTGTGAAAAGGGAGATTAAGAAAATGCATAGACCACCAGCAGTGTCTCCCAACGAATTTATTGTGAAGAAGGCTTATCTTGGGGCGGGGGCCAGACTCAACAATACTTCCCCATTTATTGCCTGCTGGTAGAGGAAGCAGGTTTAAGAGCACCTCAAAACCACTAAATTCGATTCAACATTTCCTACAATGGTCAAGACAGACAGGTATTGGTCTCTTCATGGGAACGGTACCAAATTCTGTCAACAGAGAGGACAATCTCTTTCTCCCCTGGGATTTTGGAGGGGTAAATGACACATTGACCAGAAGATAGAAAGGGGAAAGGATATACCTTAATTCTCAATATTTTGCCTTTTGCCTGTAGGAGGAAATGACTCAGTGAGACTTTTATAAGCTCTGGGGGATGGACAGAAAGCAGTGTTGAAAGTATAGAATAAGTTGATTCAGTTCTCAGTGTCAAAGAACTTTTCCACTGGCTCCATGGAAACCCTGCTACTTGAGATGTTTAAACATGAGACCTGATGAGGAAATCAACCATTTTTACTATAGAAAAATGTCCTGAATTGGGCCCTGGGGGCTGATGATCTGAATGGTCCCAGAGGTCTTTTATTTAGTGTGAAATCCTGTCATGCTCAGAAATGCTTCCTTGGCCTTATAGAACAAATGAGATGACCTGGAAGAGACTTTACATTTCTCATTTCTATGAGCCTCCACACCCTCACCTTTCTTTCCCTTAAAAAATGTTCAGTTAGTGTACACAGGGACCTACTGTCAGCTCTAAGGTAGGGCAGCTTTAATGGAAGTTTTAAATGGAATGCAATTAACTCTGATGGATATCTCCAAACCAACAGTGAATCTCTTAAAAATGGCATCATTAGAGTCAGCTATGATCTTGATGCCTGAGGTAACCCCATGTATAATAATCCTAGTCAATAACCAAGCATTTAGAATGTTGACATAAAGGATGGCACTTTTGAATGATACCCAGTTTAGATACATATTTTTTTTGGTCTCAAGAATAGATAATTATATAACATTTGATTAATGTCCATTTTTTTAAAAATAACATCCTGAAACTGGATTGATTGGAACAATTGAAAATCAGCAAGGTATAGTGGAAAACCTGAGCTGAGAGTCAGAAGATGCGGATTTTCGTGTTGGTTTGATTTCTAAGTCAGTGTGGCCTTGATTGACTTATGTCCCCTCTTTAGACTTCACTTTCCTCACCTGTTAAATGAGATCAGATGATCTTCACTTTCTTTGATACGTTGACTTTCTCCAGTTCTAATCACACCCACAGTAGCATTACTGTCTACTCATAATTTTGAAAATTCTTGCATTCTCCTCTAGAAATTTGCTTGTAGATCTGCTAATTATCATATATGCTATCTGCTCACTATGCAATCCTAGTGAGAGATTGGACCAGCTCTAGATCTGTGTTCCTGTGAACTAAATTTCTGGAATATGAGTTAAGGAGAGGAAGACAAAAAAGAAAAAAATTAGGTCACTCAAGGAAGGATATTTACAACTTAAGTAACCCATGATAAGAGAAGTATGAGCATCCACAGCCAAATCTTCATTGACCCAAAGCAATTTCCTGATGAACGCCTCTGCAAAACAACTTTTCTCCTCTGTAGGTAATGCCTCCTCTTAACGAGAGTAAATCCAAGATATTACTTCTTGGACAGATACAATATTAATCTCATGATTACAATAGAACTAAGAAAGTGTTCATTTCTTCGCTTACTGTGTTCGACGTTGCAACTTTTCATTATTATTTTAAAGTCCCTCTGTTCCTTCTGAAGTGATCTTTTCTGATGGTGAGGGAACTGTTTTCAACTCGTGACCTTTGGACCCATTCTATGTGCAAGGAAGAAAAAGGCAGACCAGTCTTCACCTATTTGGCTTCTGAGTTCAAGTCCAATAACTATACACTGATACCTTCTTAATATGTGAAAGAAAAGTTTGATATTGCCTTGATCTCTTTCAGGAATGTTCCAATTCAAGCTCACGTCCTATCAGAGAACTGCTACACATAAAGTTGATACTAGCTGTATTTAAAGAAGGTAGAAGCAATCTTCCATGGCAGAAATAAGTGAATATGGAGTTATTTTCTGAACACCCCTGGTGGTGAAGGCTAGTCTTAAGGAGTCAAGAATCTAAGATTTGGTTTTGTGCAAGTTCTCTTGATATAGGCCATGCCAGCATTTAAGATAGGAGCTGCCCAACAGAGAGGTTTGAATATTTCTTTCCCTCTGTACCAACCCTCTGACAGACCCTCCTAAATCCATAGATTGAGTTAATATTTCTCTTTTTCACAAGAAGGAGCATTTTGTTTGCTGACACACTCCAAGAGAAAGTCACCTGATTCTCACTAGATTTTTAACTATGGTGATAAAAGAACAGGACTTGCTGTGAAGCCTCAATAAACATAAAATGTTTTTTAAATGAAGAAAAAAACCCAGTTTGTTTTCCTCCTCATGGATCTGAACCATTTATAAAATTATTTCCCAGTTTTGATTGGTACTTGATTCAAATAAAATTTGGTTTATTTTCAAATATTACAGAAAGGATTGTCAAACTTCTTTTGAATGTGGATTGAAATTATTTCAGGGGACAGCATTTATGGTGAGATATGCCTGTAGTACCTAATGCTGAAAAAGAAAATCCTAAATGAGAGGAAAATAAAATGCCTGTGATGTCTTTTCATATTTCTCACTGTTGATTGCCTTCATATTTTTCTATTTAGAACTGGTATGATTTTCTGAGCTTCCGGAAGTCTCCACCAGCCCCAAAGCCCAGTTCTCTGGCCTGCCATGCTGCTCTATGCCAAACTGCACCCTCACTTCCCTGTTCTTCCTTTCTCTTCTTCCCCCAAATCTCCACACAATACACCTCTTTCCAAGAATTTTTACCTCCAATGTAATTCCTTTGAATGAGAAAAGGAAAGGGGGGAAGGCACTGCCTGAAGAACTACTAGGAAAATGCAATTAATTTATTTGAGAAGTGAAAGTTTTCTAGCAGTGGTAGGAATCCTGCTATTATCACTCCATCCATTAACACGCATTTTTAATTATTTTAAGCATGACACGCTGAGCTACATTAATACTAGCTAGGGTAAATTCATCCTTGAGTTTAGCTCATTGTCACCTTGGGAAATTTGTCAGTCCTGGTCCCAAAGTGATGAGTGTCCTGGGTACTGATGGCAATGAAGACTATTATCAGTTTCTGACCAGAGAATCCTAGACAGGGTTTCATAAAGAGTATCAGGGAAAACAAACCTCAGGCCATGATATAAGGGAAACAGAAGGGGATTTTGAGGCAGAAGTCCTTGGTTTTGCCACTTACTACTTTGTGTGACCTTGGGCTCTAGTTTCCCAGGCTGAAAAATGAGCAAGTTGAACTATGTGCATTTTAAGGTCCCTGTTTGGGTCCAAACCAATGATCATATAATGTTTCTTACCCCCTCATGCCCCCACACACAGGATGTCAGTCCATCATCTCACTCCTGGAATGCTGAGACAGTCTACCAAGTGAATCCAGCTTCTCTCATCCATCCTGTTTACCTCTTGAGTCATCTAGCTCCCTATTGGTTACCATGTCAAAGGAAAATTCCTCTGGCTGGCTTTCTTGGCCTTCCATAATCTAGCTCCACCTATTCAGTATTATCTTCCCACAACTGCCCCAAATGTATCCTTTTCTCTAGCCAGACTGATTTCTTCTGGCCCTTGATTATTCTCCCTCTCAGCCTTGAAATCCCTCATTTTCTCCATCTATCCACCCTCCCAGTGGATAGAATACTGAACCTGGAGTCAGGAAGACCTGAGTTCAAATCCTGTTTCAGACCCTTACTGGCTGTATGACGCTCAGCAATTTACTCAACCTCTGACTCAAATTTCTCAGCTGCAAAATGGGTGTGATAATAGCACCTATCTTCAAGGATTATTAATTGTGAGGATCAAATTAGATATTTGTAAAGTCCTCTGCACAGCACCTGGCACATAGTAGGCATCAGACCTTCTGAATCCCAGGCCAGTGTTCTTTCCCCCACAGTACTCTGGATCCTAAATGTTGATAAATTAACATCAGAGATGAGTCTTGAGTGAGAGAGGAGAATGAAGATGGGTACAGCAGTATGGCATGTAGGCGTAGCCATACAGTGGTATGGCAGTACCGAATGCAACTGGGGGTCAAGAAAGGCAAAGGTATGAGACTTTTAACCCTGAAAGAAGAATAATGCTAAGGATGGAATTAAGGCTTAAAGGGGGCAGCTAGGTGGCACAGTGGCTAGAGTTCTGTGTCTGGGGTAAGGAAGACTCATCTTTGTGAGTTCAGATCCAGCCTCAGATAATTCCTAGCTATGTAACCCTGAGCAAGTCACTTAATCCTGTTTGCCTCAGTTTCCTCATCTGTCAAATGAAGGGGTTAGATTAGATGATCTCTAATGTCCCTTCCAGCTCTAGATTTATTATTTTAATGTAGATAAATTGAACTTCATAGGAACCCCTTGAGACTGGGTAAGATGTGACTTCATGGCTGGATGTGTAAGAAGAGAAATATATTCTTTACTGTAAAGGAAGAAATTAGGTAAGAGGGACCCCAGAGTAGCATTGAAGAGCAGGTGTATTTAGTCCAATTAAATTTAACAAGCATGGATTAACTGCCTAATTCAGTGCCCTAAACACTGTGCTAACTTCATTGAATAAAACAGATACCCATAAAGCATCATCCCTGGCCCCCAAGGCGCTTATTAACATAGTAGTCTTTTTGGGCTAACTCACAGCAATTCTGCAGATAAAACCTA
The DNA here is from genome assembly GCF_028372415.1 of Notamacropus eugenii. NCBI lineage: Eukaryota > Metazoa > Chordata > Mammalia > Diprotodontia > Macropodidae > Notamacropus > Notamacropus eugenii. The sequence continues at coordinate 109,983,221 of NC_092873.1, read as the reverse complement.
GGAAAAAGACTTTTTAAGGTTTGTGAGTCTGTAAGCAAAACCTCTCAAGAGCACTCAGGGATAAAGAGCAATGAGGACACCCTTTGGTCTGCTGTTAACTTGTTACTATAGTCATTCTCTCACTTAATTCAAGGGCACTGCAGTAGGTGTATTCTGAAGTCATCTTATAAATTCTTTAAAATGCAAAAATAATATCATTAATTTGCTCAGATCTCTCACTATTTTCCCATCAGTTAAATCTCTTTTCAGCCTCAAAACCTGAACTTAGACAAATATCATGTTCCTGGCCATATATCCATAAACAGAAAAACATTTAAGTAACATTGGCTGTGAGAAAGGTCACCTACTAGCATCACCTCTATGCTTTAGAAAAGCAAGGGAAAGACAAAGTTGTTTATTAGAACTCCTTTCTTTCATGTCAACTATCAGCTTCTCTAGAATAATGAAACTACAGTCCAATGAATTAGTTCCCCTAAAAAAAAGTGAACTCTTTTCCTCTCAGAATAATATTTTACTCCATTCAATCTCAGAAAACTGCTTTTCTTCAGAGAATAAGGTTTAATTCAACAAATAAAGTTTTCATCAGTATTGAAAGAAATTAAACTTAATTCCCCACAGAAATTCTCCTTAGAATGTCTTCACAGAATGATTGTGAAAGTCTCTCAAATAAGACAGTTAACTATCCAAGTCTTCCCCAAAGTCTCATCCAAAGGTGGTTACTTGTTAATTTTCTCAGCAATAGTAGTTCTTTCTGTCCTCTCTCAGTGCCTCAAGCTTGCTGAAAGATGAAAGGTAACTATCAGGCCCAATCGTCTGTATTTTTAAAGATTTAATTTTTATTTTTTTCGAGTAATAAGCATTATTTACTCTTGCTGTCCTCTACCCGCATTGAGAAAAGAGAGAAGCCCCTTATAACAAATCTGCATAGTAAAACAAATCAAATTCTCACATTGACCAAGTGAAACCGTGTTAGACGATTCCAAAATATATGTCTCATTCTTCATCTTGAGTCCATCAGCTCTCTCAGGTGGCAGGTAGCAATATATCATCAATGGTCCCCTGGAACTATGGTTGGTTACGGCATTGCTCTGGGCAGCTAGGTGGCATGGCTGATAGTGTCAACTTGGAATTAAGAAGATTCATCTTCATGAGTTCAAATCTAGCCTCTGACACCTCCTAGCTCTGTGACCCTGGGCAAGTCACTTTAAATCTATCAAAATTTTGTTTTTATAATGTAATTGTTATGTTAATTGTTGTTTTGTTTCAACTCACTTTACATCAGTTCATACAAGTTTTTCCAGATTCTCTGACACTATCTCTTTTATCATTTCCTATAGCACAATCGTATTTCACTATATTCATATGCCATAGTTTGCTCAGCCATTCCTCATTTGATGTACACACCCTTAGTGTTCTTTCCTAGAACAAAATACAATTCTTAACTATTCTATAACAAAAAACTGCCATAAATATCCTTGTAACATGTGGGTCTTTTCCTCTTTCTCTGAGCTCTTTTGGGTTAGAGGTCTAGTAGTTGGGTCAAAAGTTAAGTACAATTTAGTAATGTTTTTAGGGCACATGACATTAGCAGCTGGGGAGATCAGGACAGACTGTCTGGAGAAGATGTTGTTTGAACTGATGCTTGAAGGAAGCCAGGGAAACCAGAAGGTAGAGACGAGGTTTGGGAACTGCCATTGAAAAATCGAGGCAACCCAAGATGGAACATTCTAAGAATAGTGAGTAAGTATGACTGGATCATAGAGTATATAAAGGAAAGTAGAATGCAAGACTAAATGTAGGAAAGGCCCAGGTTGTAAAGAGCTTCTAATGCCAAAAGACTTAATATTTGATCCTGGAAACAATGGGGAGCCAACGAGTGGAAAGAAACAGTGCTTAGTCTCATAAAGTTAGTAAGTGTCTGAGGCTGGATTTGAACTCAGGTCTTCCTGATTCATAGAGACAGCAGTGAAGTGGATAGAGCACTGGGCTTGGAAAACTCATCTCCATGAGTTCAAAGCCGACCTCAGATACTTACTACTTGTGTGACCTTGGGCAAGTCACTTAACCCTGTTTGCCTTAGTTGTTTATCTGTAAAATAAATTGGAGAAGGAATTAGCAAATCACTCCGGTATCTCTGCCAAGAAAACCTCAACTGGGATCATGGAGAGTTGGACACAACTGAACAACAACAATGACAAACATCTACTGTGTGGCAGTCATAGTACTAAGCACTGGTAATAGAAAAAGAAGCAAAAGATAGTTCCTGCGTTCAGGGAATTCCCAAGCTAATGAGATAATTGAAGCCAAGGGACCAGATAAGGTTTGAAAGGGTGAAAGTACAAGAAAGGCAGAGCCTTAGAGGACACACATACATGTTTTCACACATACACACACACACACACACACACGATAGGTGGAAAGAGGAAGAGAATGGAGACCATGGAACATTCTGACAGGTAAGAAAAGAACAAGGAGAGAGCAATACCTCAAAAGCTGAGGAAGGAAAGAATATCCAGAAATAAGGGCTGGGCAGTGGTACCAGATGTGGCAGAAAAATCAAGGATGATAAACGTCGAGAAAGGTCCATTGGGTTTGGTAATTAAGAAATCAGTTGGAACCTTAGTGGCATCAATTTCATGGATTACAGGAGATTGAGGAATGTCAGGCAGTGAAGAGATAAAAGAAACCTATGTAAATCCATAATCCCATTCATTGATAATTGTCCAAAATGATGACCAGAGCTATACCTAGAAATTCTGGTGTGTAGGGCAAGAGTCACAAAATGGATACTATGGTCAATAGAATGAAAGATATCTTCAAATTGTCTTATGGTTGGATTGGCTGACTTTCTATTTTAACTGAGTATTCTTGCTAAGTGGCTGCTAAAGCCAGCTGTTTTTTAACCTGTTCAGGGAATATGATATCAGGGAGTTTCCTCTAACTTTCAGCCGTCTCACTTTAGTTAGGGCTCTGCCTTGAAGCACTACCTCCAATATTTGTCATCATCAAATGATCAATTAAATGCAGTATATTATACTAAGTCAGAGATCATAAGTGTACAATTTGAAAAAGTCTTCAGCAAGGAGGGTAAACAAAAGCAACCCAGAGTTTCTGATTGTACTGGAGTCATTCTTTTATCAAAATTTGACATTTTTTAGCTCTTATGACCTGAAGTCCTAGGAAAAATTAGTGATCTTACCTTTCCATGACTATGAATTCCCTAAGAAGAGAGACATTCTTATCTAAGCCTTGTATCATTCCTAGACCCAACACAGTTCTCTGCATTCATTCATTCATTCATTCATTCATTCATTCATTCATTCATTCATTCATTCATCTGTTTAATACATACCACGTATCAAGCACCATTTTGGGAATACAAAGACAAAATAACACAGTCTCTGCCTTCAACAGATTCATTTTGTTGTGAGGAAATGATATATACCCAAATAATTAAAACTAAAATACATACAAGTGTACAAAAAATAGTAGAGGACAGGGGGGCTCTCACAGCTGGAGGGGATCAAGAAAGGCCTCTGCAAGTAAACATAATAAAAGTTTGTTGAATTGAATTGAATGAATGTTCTCAGTTGGAACTATAATAGCTCTGGGTTTCTACCTCTAAAATTTAAAAGATAGCAGTACATCGTAAGTTAAAAAGGAAAGGAAAGAACTAACAAATATATTAGATAAGCAACCATTATCCAATTAATAAATGATCAATGAATATGAGCAAATAATTCTCAAAATCAGAATCAGAAACAATTTTTTGTTATATGTAATATAGATAGAACAATATTAATAAGGGAGATGTAAAATAAAACAACTCTGAGGTTTTACCTCATACTCCACAAATTGGAAAAGATGATGGAGGACAAGAATAGTTCCTCTTGGAGAGGTTATGGAAAGAGAGGCATGTGAATACATTTTTCCTGGAGTTGTGAACCAGTCCATTCATTCTGGAAGGAAATTTGGATTTATGCTAAAAGTGACTAAAATATCTGTACCCTTTGACCCTGAAACCCCACTACTGGGGATATATCCCAAGAGTCCAAAGGTGAAAAGAAAGGTGCTTTACAAGGTAAACACAACATTGTAAAGAAAAAACAATTTTGAAAGACTTAAGAAGCAATGAAATTGCCAGCCATGACTCTAGAGGACTGATGATGCTACTGTCCTCCTGCCAGAGAGGATGGGAATAAGTATTAACCAAACACCTACTACGCGTTAGGCATTATGCTCCCCCCAATTACTATCTCATTTGGTTCTCATAACAACCATGCAAGATTGGTAAAGTTATGATTCTCATTTTACATTTAAGAGACCTGAGGCAGGTTAAGAGAGTTGCCAGGATCACGCTGCTAAGTATCTAAGGCTAAATTGGAACTCAGGTCTTCCAGGATCCGTCCTCTATTCACTGGGTCACCAACTTCCTTTGAATGATAGATTCAAGGAGCTGAATGAGACTTATTTTTAGACATGACCAATGAGGGAATTTGCCTTACTTGACTATACTAATTTGTTCCTTGGAGGAAAGGACTTTGTCAGGAAGAGGGGAGTTAGTGATAATTGTTAAAAAAAGAAATTAAAACAAAAAAAAGTTATCTAAATCTTTAAAACATACACATACAAGAACTGAAGGAAGTTCAAAAGGAAAAACGGAACAACTCGGAAATGGATTTCACTGAATAATTTTTATGTACTTAAAAACAAGCAAATTGTGCACAAGAGATGAATGGTTTCACATGTAATCCTCTTTTTCTGTTTTACTTTGTATATAAAAATGTTCTCTTTTGTTGGGGGAGAGGAGTGAGTCAGAATTTTTAAAAATTTTAAAAAGGAAGATTCTATAGATACCAAGATATTTTTAATGTTTTTAGTACGAACTTGAGAAATTCCAACAAACACTGACATTTTCACATACGAAGAACAAAATTAGAAAATTGTCCGTGAAAATGAATCTATTATGCACACCTTGTCCTTTTAGTTATTCGGTCAATGAACATTTATTAAGTGCCTCCTATGTTCCAGGCACTGTGCTTAAGGCTGGGGATACAAAAAGAAACAAAAGGTTGTTGCCCTCAGAGCTTACAATCTAACAGGAGAGACAAGCAAACAAACATGTACAAACAAGTTACATAGCTTGTATATTTATAGGACAAATAGGAAACAATTAAGAGAGGGAAGGCACCACTAGAAGTATATATTAAATTTAATAATGTACCCGCATTGTCCTGCTTATATACATCCATTTCTGAACTTCCCTCTGGTCTTTTTATGTACTTTAAAAAAAATTCCTCTAATGTTTTTTCTTTTCTTTTTTCTTACCTTTTCTCTCTTTCTTTTCTTCTCCCCTTCTTTTCTCTACCTCCGCTCTTTTCACTTATCTTTTCTCTCTCCTTCCCTTTTATTTCCTTTTCCTTTCCATTCCCTTCTCTTTTCCCTTCCCTTTTCTTTTCTTTTTCTCCACTTTGGCCTCATTATCACTACTTTTATCTTCCCCAAATCTCTCCCTTCCTCCCAAAAGACCCTCTGAAACCAGCCTGGTAAATAAAAAAGCATAATCAAACAAAATAAACAACCAGAGTACCCGTGTTTGAAAATGTCTCTTATTGCATCTATGTCTGTGTATCTATCTGTCTGTCAGTCTGTCTGTCCCTATCTGTCTGTCTATCTGTCTGTCAGTCTGTCGGTCTGTCTGTCTATCTATCTACCTACCTCTGTATTATCTATCTCTCTATAGTTTATCTTCCAAAAGGTAAGTAGTGTATTTCCTCATCAATCTTCTGGAGTCAAGACTGATCATTACATTTGTCAGGATGATTAGATTTTTCAAAACAGTTTTCCATTACAATGTCATAGATACTGTATAAATTATTCCCATGAGTTTGCTCACTTCATTCTGTATCAGTTCATACTAGTCTTCCTAAGTTTCTCTGAATCTATCCCTTTCATTATCCCTTATGACAAAATAATACTCCATTATAATCATATATCAAAATTTGTTTAGCTTTCTTCCAGTTAATGTTTACTATGACAAAATATACTTTTTTTTACTAGCAAAGTACTAGAAATGAAGTAGATATCCATTGATTTAGGAAGGGAAAATCACTAGTGATATATTAATTTAATGGGATAATTAATTTAATGGGATATCACTGCATTGTAATTAATAATAATATGAAAAATAAGAAACATAGGGAGATTTATATGAACTGATTCAAAATGAACTAAACAGAACCAGAGAAACAATACACAGAATAACTATAGCAGAATAAAAGGAAAGGAAAAAATTAGAAACCAAATGCTATATAAGTATGATGATCAAGCTAGACCCTGAGGAAGATGTAGAAAAAAAATGTCTTTTTCTTTTTTCTTTGCAGGGCTTGAAGGTATGGTAATATGGAAGTGGAATACTGACTGTAATGTTTACCTTTGCTGATGCATTGTTTGCTATTGCTGACACACTTTTTTTCTCTTTTATTTTGCACTATAAGGGTTGGCAGTCTAGGGAGTGAAAGAGAAGGAAGAGATATAAAAATCAAAAGATATTAATAAAATGGTTTAAAAATAGTGGACAGCTGATTGGAATAGAAAAAAACAAGGCCAGCTGAACTGCTAGTAATAATAGCCCTCATTCCGATAGAATTTTGGGGGGAGAGAGGATGTGTTTGAGAGGCAAACAGGGTTAAGTGACTTGCTCAGTGTTATAGAGCTAGCTAGTGTCTGCAGCCATATTCAAGAGATGGACAGTACTACCTTGTAATATTTTTATCACTATTTTATAGGTAAGGAAACTGTCACAGCTACTTGTCCATTACCAGCAAGGTTCTAAGGGTAGACTTGAATTCAGGCCTTCTGATACTACACTCCATGGGGTTTCTATTGCATCACATTATCCAACCGTTGTTGTTCAGTTATTTCAGTTATGTCTGACTCTTCATGACCCCATATGGGCTTTTCTTGGCAAACATACTAGAATAGTTTATTACTTCCTTTTCCAGTTCATTTTGCAGATGAGGAAACTGAGGCAAACAGAGTTAAGTAACTTTCTCAGGGTCACCCAGCTAGGAAGTGTCTGAGGCCAGATTTGAACTCAGGTCTTCCTGACTCTAGGCTCAGGGCTCTATCCACTGCATCACATAACTACCCCATAACTACAATCTCCTAGATAATTCTGATTCACAATGGAATTAAATGTTTGATATTCTGGGAAGTGAGACATCCCCATATCCATCATTATGTTACTTAATCTAGAAAAGGGATTTTATACAATAAGGTGGTGGGGAGGGGGTTTAAAATGAGTAGTTGAAAAATGTAGCTCAGTGGAGGCTATTTCTTTTTTAAAAATTACATATCTATTTTGTATAGTTTTTAATTAAATTTAAAATATTTTAGCTTGGGTTCTTAGATTATCTTCTTTTCTTAATATATTCCTTCCCCTCTCCTACCCAGAGAGCTATTCTTATAGCAGAGAATTTTTTTTTAAAAAAGTGGAAGAAATCACTTAAAACTAACCAGCACATCAGGTCTAACAGTGTTATATCGTTGTATTCCAACCCCGTAGACCCCCACCTCTACAAAGAAGGGAGGGAGGGAGATGCATTTTTATGTCTCTTTTTAAGGGACAAGGTTGATTGTTATAATTACGCAGCATTCAACATTTGGACTGCTTTAAAGAAAAACCTTGCAAAAAAGTGCAAAGTCAATTTCAAAGGACCTTTTAAATGCATCAAAATTAAGAGCCTAGCTTGAGAATTAAAGAAAGGGAATCAGTGGGTGGGTGGGGGGAACTACTTGAGTATAACCATGCAAGAACAATATTCAGAGGTAAAAAGAAGGTATCAGACAGACTCAGTGAATTCTTTGCCTCAGTCTTCATGGAGAAAAACATTAAGGGAATTACCACACTCAAATATTCTTTCCAAGGAGATAGGTCAGGAAGATTGGATTAAATAGTAGGAAGACCATAACCTTATTTAGTAACATGGCTGGGAAGAAATTGTTGGGAACAGGTGTGTTCTGCCCAAGAGTCAGAAGGAAATTAAAGGTGAATTATAGAAATGCTGGCTAACATGTTGGTAAAATAGTGTGATAATAAAAGAAATAAGCCAGAAAAAGCCCTAATAGAATCAGAGGATCAATGACTTAGAACAGGGTAGCTAAGTAGTATAGTGAATAGAGCCTAATGGACCTAAAGTCAAAAAGACTCATCCTCCTGACTTCAAATCTGACGTACACGCTTACTGTGTGACCCTGGGCAAGTCACTTAACTCTACCTCAGTTTCCTCATCTGTTAAATGAGCTGGAGAAGGAAATGGAAAACCAGTCCAGTATCTTTGCCAATAAAACACCATGGACAGTATTTGTGAGCTGTAGTCCACAATCCAATGAAGAGCTGGACACAACTGAATAACACAAACAAAGATAGCACTGACCTCCCAGGAATGTTGTGAGGGGAAAATGAATTAATATTGGTGTGTTTTGCAAAACTTGAAGTACTTTATAAATGTTGAAAAAGAAAGAGAGAGAGAGAGAGAGAGAGAGAGAGAGAGAGAAAGAAGAGAGAGAGAGAGAGAGAGAGAGAGAGAGAGAGAGAGAGAGAGAGAGAGAGAGAGAGAGAGAGAGAGTTCATCATCCTGGAAATAAGTAAGATGAGAAGGTAAATGATCATAGAGATCATACTAGGAATGATGGTGAATTGAGAACTAGAAGGATCAATGGATGTCATAGATGAGCTGGTCCCTCCCATTCCTCTGACAGAGGCGTCAACTGAGGTCCAGAGAGGCAGGTTGATTTGATTTCTCATAGACATCCCCTTTTCTCCTCTCCATTCACACAGTCACCATATTGGTGCAGACCCTCATTGCCTCTCACCCAGAATTATTTCAATAGCCTCCTTACTGGATTCTCTGCTTCAATCTCTCCCTGGTCCAATCCATCCTCTACTCAGCTGCCAAAGTGATTTTCCTAAAATGCAGATCTGACTTTGTTACCCCAGTGCTCAATGAGCTACAGTGGCTCCCTATTACCACTGGGATCACATATAGACGCTTCTGTTGGGTATTTACAGCTCTTTACAATCTGGGCCCCTTCCTACCTTTCCACTCTTCTTCCACTTAATTGCCCTCCAAGTATTCTCTGACTCAGCTACACTGGCCTTCTTGTTCCTCCCATCTCCCATCTAGGCTAGTGCAATGACATAATACGTATTCACAGATAATTAGAAACACAAAATATTGCAGAATAACAGCACACGGTGAGGAGTGCAAATAATAAATAACATTTCATTTTAAAGTTTTATAGATTCATAGGATATAGGACTGGAAAGGATCTGAGTACTCTCCTTGTAATATTCTCCTGGCATTACAAAGTATTATGTGAGTTCTGAAAGGAAGGAAGGAAGAAAAGAAGGAAGGAAGGAGAGAAGGGAGGGAGAGAAGGAAGGAAAAAGAAGGGAGAGGAAGGAAAAGGAAGGAAGGAAAAAGGAAGCAAAGAAGGAAGGAGGGGTGGAAGGGAGGAAGGAAAGACAGAGGGAGGGAAGGAAGGGTGAAGGGAAAGAGGAAAAATGGAAAGAAGAGAAGGAGAGAAGGGAGGAAGGGAAGGAGGAAAGAAAAGGGAGAGAGGAAGGAAGGAAGAAAGGAGGGAGGAAAAGAAAGGAAACAAAGAAGGAAGGAGGGGAGGAAGAAAGGAAGACAGGACAGAAGGATGGAGGAAGGAAGCAGAGAGAAAGAAGGAAGAAAGGAAGGAAGAAAAGGGAAGGAAGAAAATAAATAAGCATTTATTAAATGCCTGCTATGTGCCAGGCCATGTGCTAAACACTTTACAAATATCACATTTAATCTTCATAACATCCCTGAGAGTTAGGTGCTATTATCTTTATTTTTTAGTTGAGGAAACTTAAGCAAACAGAGGTTAAGTGACTAGCCCAGAGTTACACAACTAATAAGTATCTGAGGTTGGATCTGAACTCAGGTCTTCTTGACTCCAGGCCCAGAGCTCTATAAAAGGTCATAACTGACTCAGGAGTTTTCTGGTTTTGGTGTCATTGATGTTAAGGCTTTACAGAATGACAGAATCAGATTTTTAGAGTTGAAAAAAGACTGCAGCAGTCATAAAGAAAAGGAATCCCTACTCTTACATATCATCCAGGCAGGATGACCTCCAGAGACTGGGAAACCTCCACGTTCGGAGGCACTCCATTCCACTTTTGTATACTCTGTTAGAGACTTTGCTGGCACCATCAAATTTTACTTTCCACTCACTGTTACTAATTCTGTTTTCTGAGGCTGAACAGAAAAAGCCTAATCAATCACTATTCCACAGGACAGGCCTTCAAGTATTTTGAAAACAGCCAGTAATCCCTGGAGAATCTTCTCTAGTCCAGGATTAACTTGTCCAATGCCTTCAGCTTCTCTTCATATGACATGGGCAGGAAGCCCGTCACCATCCTAGCTGACCTCTTCTGCATATTCTCCATCTTATCAATAGCCTTATTAAAATTTGTCCCCCAGGACTAAGTAGCAGTCCTCTAGTCATAGTCTAACTGGGGGAGAGTACAAAGTCATTATCACCGCTTTATTCCTGGAAGCTAAAGCCTCTGTTAATGCAACCCAAGACCACATTGCTTTTCTTGGCTTACTGCATTCACTGCTGCACAGGACAAAAAGTAAATTGTAATCCTCTTTGAGAATGAAGGATGAACAGTGATATCAATGCTGCTGATTCCTCCTGAGCTTGTAGTACACTAAGCCCATAGGATCATTTTCAAAGTGTTTATCTAACTGCCTCTCCATCCGATAGTTGTGGAAATATTTTCTAAGCCCATATGCTACACTTTACATTTATCCCTATTGAAGTGTGTCTTATTTGGTGGAGCCTAATTGTTCTAGTCTGTTGTGATCCTCTTGGATCGTGACACTTCTATCCAATACGTTAACTGACTCTTCTATATAGCATGTTGAGTACTCACCCCAGGTTTATGTTATCTGCACAGTCAGTAGTATGTCATCTATCCTGCCCAAGTTGTTAATAACAGGGATAAGTAGCAATTCAGCATGAAGTATGTAGTGGGGTGAGGGAGGGAACCAGTGTATTCTAGGTATTAAGTAGCTAGGTGGTACACTGATTAGAGTGCTGGGACTGGAGTCAGAAAGACTCATCTTTGTGAGTTCAAATCTGGCCTCCTACACTTGTTGTTTGTGTGACTGTCCAAGTCACTTAACCCTGTTTTCCTCAGTTTCCTCATCTGTAAAATAAGCTGGAGAAGGAAATGGCAAGCCACTCCAGTATCTTTGCCAAGGAAACTGCAAATGAGAAAGAGTTGGATGTGATTGAAATAACTGAATAATAACAAAATAAGTGAACAAAGACTCTAGGACAGGAAAGCTCAGTGTGTGTGTGTGTGTGTGTGTGTGTGTGTGTGTGTGTGTGTGTGTGTGTGTGTGAAAGAGAGAGAGAGAGAGAGAGAGAGAGAGAGAGAGAGAAGCCTAATTTGACTGGAATATAGAGTTATGTGGCACATTGTCTAAAACTGAAGAAGTAGGTTGGTACCAGGTGATGGAAAGCCAGCCTTGAATGACAGGCAAAATAGAGATAAAATTCTTCCTTTTAGAGAAATTCCTTTTCCCTAGCCTGATGCCACATATTCTGAAGCCAAACCTGTATCTCTATACCACAAATCTATGAACAAAAGTGATCTGGAACATTAGATATGACTCTTTGACTTCTCATTTGCTGATGCTGGACTGAGCTATCTGACTCTGTCCCTGGCATCCCTTTCAACCCTGGAAAAAATTAAGTACACTGGTGCTTCTGAGTTGTCTGGATAAAGGAGATTTGGAAGAAGTCCTGAAAAGGTGAGTCAGGTCACACATGAGCCATGACCCACGTTCTCTAGTGAGACCAACCAGACTGAAACTCATGCACCAGTTAAATGCCCTTTACTTCTTTTTTCTAGCTATGGACACCAGGCATTAGGAGACACCTTTCTAATTGTGAAGGAACTTCTTTTGCTTTTGTTGTCCTTGTTCTGTATGGGAAAACAATCTCTCGAAGCTCCATCCAGCCCCAAATCAAATGCCTTTGAACTCTCCTGTGACTGAGGAGAGAGAAGACCAAGTTTCAAAGGTGCTTGCCTTTAGGCATCTGAAGGAGTAAATTTGCTGGGCTCCACATTCGGATTTCCTTTCAGGTGATCATGGATTTGGTGGTAAGGAGGCTGGCTAATCCTCAAAGAACACAGATCATCCCACCCTGCTCCCCTGCCCCATAATTAGGTGCCCCAGATACTCCCAATAAGCTCGTAATAAAAGGAAATCTCCTGAGTGTATGTTGGGCAGGTGGTTTTAAAAGGTCTAAATTACCATCTGAAGCAGCTCTGATGAAAGGGGTCCAGGCAGGTGTGACTTAGCCTGACAAGGATGGGGACACACTTGTTCAGGGGAGGGGTAGCCACAGCCACTCACCCAACTCAAGGCTTAAGCAAGTGTCTTTCTCTCACAGGGAGTGTGCCTTAGGTTACTACCATAGACTACACAACAGAGGCCTATGACCCTGAAGATTCCTAGACTATGGGTAATGGTGTCAAGAATTAGGGATCTGAACTGAACAAATCATCAATGAATTCCATAGGAAAAAAACTCCAGGCCCAGACTGATTTACAAGGGAATTCTATCAAATATTTCAAGAACAGTTAATTCCAATACTATGTAGACTGTTTGGGAAAATTGGAGAAGGAAGAGTCCTACCAAATTCTTTTTATGATACAAATATGGTTCTGATACCTAAACTGGGAAGAGCAAAAACAGAAAGAAAATTATACACCAATTTCTCTAATGGATACAGATGCAAAAATTTTAAATAAGATATTAGCAAAAAAGATTACAGCAACTTATCATGAGAATAAAACACTTTGATCAGGTATGATTTATATCAGGAATGCAGGGTTGGTTCAATATCAGGAAAACTATCAGCATAATTGATCATATCAACAACAAAACTAACAGAAACTATGATTATTTCAATAGATACAGAAAAAGCTTCTGACAAAATACAACACCCATTTCTATTGAAAACTCTGGAGAACACAGGAATAAATGGATCCTTTCTTAAAATAATAAGTAGAATCTACCTAAAACTATCACAGGCAGGATATGTAATGGGGATAAGCTAGATACATTTCCAGTAAGATTGGGGGTGAAACAAGGATGTCCATTTTCACCACTATTATTCAATATGGTACTTAGAAATATTAGCTTTAACAACAAGAGAAGAAAAAGAAGTGGAAGGAATTAGAACAGGCAAAGAAGAAACGAAGTTATCACTCTTTGCAGATGATATGATCATATACTTAGAGAATCAAGAAAAATTGCTTGAAACAATAAACAATTTTGGCAAAGTTGTAGGATGAAAAATTAACCCATATAAATTATTTGCATTTCTATATATTACTAACAAAGCTCAACAGTAAGAGAAGGAAAGAGAAATGACATTTAAAGTTACTGTAGACACTATAAAATATTGCCTACCTGCCAAAACAAACCCAGGGACTACATGAACACAGTTACAAAACACTTTTTTCACAAATAAAGTCAGATCTAAATAATTGGAAAAACATCAGTTGCTTGTGGGTAGGCTGAGCTAATATAATAAAAAATGACAATTCTACCTAAATTAGTTTACTTATTCAGTGCCATATGAAACAAACTCCCCCAAATATTATTTTATAGAGCTAGAAAAAATAATATCAAAATTCATCTGGAAGAACAAAATGTCCAGAATATCAAGGAAATTAATGAAAAGAAATGCTAAGGAAGGTGGCCTAGGCATACTAGATCTTAAATTGTATTATAAAACAGCAGTCATCAAAAACACTCGGTATTGGCTAAGAAATAGAGGGGTAGATCAATGGAATAGATTAGATACATAAGACACAGTAGTCAATGAATATAGCAATCTACTGTTTGATAAACTCAAAGACCCCAGCTTCTGGGATAAGAACTCACTGTTTGATAAAAACTTCTGGGAAAACTGGAAAATAATGTGGCAGAAATTGGTCACAAACCAACACCTGACACCATATACCAGAATAAAATCCAAATGGGTACATGAAATAGGTATAAAGGCTGATACTATAAACAAGTTAGGGGAGAAAGGAACAGTTTATTTGTCAGATTTATGGAGAATGGAGGAATTTATGACCAAACAAAAGATAGAGAACATTAAGAAATGTAAAATGGATAATTTTGATTACATTAAATTGGAAAGTTTTTGCACAAACAAAGCCAATGCAACCAAGATTAGGGGGGAAGCAGAAAACTGGGAAAGAATTTTTACAACTAGTGTCTGTGATAAAGGCCTCATTTCTAAGATATATAGAGAACTGAGTCAAATTTACAAGTATACAAATCATTCCCCAATTGATAAATGGTCAAAGGATATGAACAGGCAGTTTTCAGAGGAAGAAATTAAAGCTATCTATAGAAATATGAAAAAATGCTCTAAATCACTATTGATTAGAGAGATGAAAATAAAAACAACTCTGAAATACCACACCACACCTATCAAAGTGGCTAACATGACAAAACAAGAAAATGATAAATGTTGGAGAAGACATGGGAGAGTTGGAACACTACTTCATTGTTGGTGGAGCTGTGGGCTGATCCAAGCATCCTGGAGAGCAATGAGGAACTATTCACAAAGGGCTAGTATAATGTGTATGCCCTTTGACCCAGCAATACCACTTCTAGGACTGTATCCCAAAGCGATCATAAAAATGGGAAAAGGACCCACATGTACAAAATATTTATAGCTGCTCTTTTTGTGGTAGTCAAGAACTGGAAATCAAGGGGATGCCCATCAACTGGAGAATCGCTGAACAAGTAATGGCATATGAATGTAACAGAATACTATTGTGCTATAAGAAATGACAAATAGGTAGACTTCAGAAAAACCTGGAGAGACTTATATGAACTGATGCTGAGTGAAATGAGCGGAACATTATGTACGGTAAGAACCACAGTGTTTGAGGACTGTTTCTGATAGACTTAGCCCTTCACGGCAATGCAAGGACCTAAAACATTCCCAAAGGACTCATGAGGCAAAATGCCATCCATATCCAGAGAAAGAACTATGGAGTCAGAACACAGAATGAAGCAGACTATTTTCTTTTGTTATGTTTTGTTTCGTTTGGTTTTTCTCATGATTTCTGCCATTCATTTTAATTCTTCTATGCAACATGACTAATATGAAAATGTGTTTAATAAGAATGTAGGTGTAGAGCCCATATAAGATTCCATGCCATCTTGGGGATGGAGGGGGAGAAAATTAAAAACTTATGAAAGTGATTCTTGAAAACTGAAAACAAATAAATTAATTAAAAAAAAAGACTTAGGGATCTGAGAACCAGGGTTTGAGAAGGTGGAAGCAACAAATAAGGGGAGCAGGATAGAGACCTCAGCAAAGAGACAGAGTCCGTAGTCACAGAGGTATCAGATCCAAGGTCCAGGGTACAATGCAAGGGTCAAAGTTAAGCTTAAATCAATCAATCACCAAGTGTTTATTAAACAAACACGGTGGCACCACAGTGCACTACGCTGGATGCTGGAGAACAATGCCTTATTAGAAGGAGCTTCATTCTTATGGGGGAGATAAGGATACAAAGACATGTATATAGACATATATACACATATAGGTATATATACACATGTGTATATGTATATATGTGTGTGTACATATGTGTGCATGCATACACACATACATACACACACAACCCACAGTGCACAGTGCTAAGTGCTGGACAACAATTCCATATTAGAAGGAGCTTACATTCTTATGGGGGAGACAAGGATATAAAAACATATGTATATAGACATATACATACATATAGATATATACACATATACATACACATATGTGTGTATATATCTGGATGTATGTATATATGTGTGTACATATATGTGCATAAACATACACATACACACACCCTACAGTGCACAGTGCTAGGTGCTGGAGAACAATTCCTTATTAGAAGGAGCTTATATTCTTATGGGGGAGACAATAAGGATATAAAAACATATAGACAGATATAGAAATTAGATAGACACACATGGGCTACAGATAGAGAAATAGATAGATACACATTGTCTATCTATGTATATACAGAATAATCTCATATTTGCTCTTTTCTCTGCCACCGGGGGCAGACCCTCCTCACCTCATACCTGAGCTATTGCCATAACCTCCTGACTGGCTTCTCTGCCTCCAATTCCTTTCCAGTCCACCCTCCCCTCAGCTACCAACTTAACTTCTGAAAACACAAGTCTGACAATGTCACTTCCCTAGTCAATAAACTGTGGTGATGGCTCCCTGTCACCTCCAGGATCAAATATAAAATTCTCTGTTTGACTTTCAAGGTAACAAGGGTGGGAAGAAATTGTTGGGAACAGATGTGTTCTGCCCAAGAGTCAGAAGGAAATTAAAGGTAAAATTATAGAATTGTTGGCTAACATGTGTAACTGTTGGTAAAATAGTGTCATAACAACAGGTGCAATGACTTTCCAAGGGACTTTCAAGCCCCTTCAATAATCCAGGCCCCTCCTACGTTTTTTAGTCTTCTTAGATTTTATCCCTCACCACCTACTGTAGAATCCATATGCAAAGTGTCAGGTGTCAGATCACAAATGTACAAAGAAAAGATACTTGCCTATAGAATACACTGCTCTCTTTACTGTTCCTTCACTAAGACCCTACATCTCCTGAGTCCAATGGCTGTCTCTCTCACTTCCTTCAAGTTTCAGTTAAAAATCCCACCTTCTGCAAGAAACCTTATCCAGTCCCCTGAAATTATGTTTTATTAATCATATTTATTGCTTGCTTGTATATTAGTGTTTTCATGTTGTCTCTCTGTTAGAATGTAGAATGGGAGCTCCTTGAGGGCAGGGACTGTCTTTTACTCACTTTAGTTGAGAAAATATTTATGTTTGTTTGCATGTAGTCTCCCCCATTGGATGAGAAGCTCCTTGAGGACAGAGGCAGGGGTTTACCTCTCTTTGTATCCCCAATGTTCGATACAGTCTCTTGGCACGTAGTAGTCCTTTAATCCACGTTTGTTAACCAACTGTTAACTGATCAGAAGGCAGGTGCTTGAGCACCTTCTTAAAGGAAGAGAGGAGCCCTGTGAGACCAAGGAAAGGAAGCAGAAACCAGGCATGAAGGCAGTCAGTGAGAGGAGAGTAGAAGAATCATTAGAATTATAGCTAGAGGAAATGGGAGTCCTTGCTCACTTTAGCTGAGCAAGTATTTATATTGTTTGCATGTTGTTTTCCCCATTAGATTATAAGCTTTTGAGGGCAGGGACTGTCTTTGGCCTCTTTTTGTATCCCCAACACTTTGCACATTGCCAGACAAACAGTAGGCACTTAATAAACGTTTATAGATCAATTGATTGATAAAATGCCTACTGTGTGAAGCTGATTGTGGTAGGTCAGAATATGTGGGTGTGTTGGGGGATGGTTATAAGGGAATGAAACAAATTTTTCATAAGGCACAGTCCTAGTCTAGGAGGGAATAAGACAATATACATGAACAGATAATATGTCCAGATAACTATGGTGTGCATTTTACAGGAAAGAAGCAAATCCCAATGTGAAGCAAGATCAGAGGGGAGGAGAAGGTTAGTGGAGTCTTCATGGAAAAAAGAAGCTTTGGGCTGGACTTTGAAGGATGGAACAGCATTCAGCAAGTATAGAGGAAAAGAGGGGAGTGTCTTCAGGTTTAGAGAATAGTCCAAACGGAATGGTGGAGGTGTGAACTCCTCCTCCTCCTCCAGGGCATGTTTGAAGGCACAGGGAGCTGTCCAGTCCAGCTGCAGCAGAGAGTACAAGGCAAAAAGTATGATATTAGGCTAGAAAAATGAAATAATGTTGAAGAATGAAAAGCTTTTTTATAACAAACAAATAACTTTTATTCTGTAGGTAGGCTACGGAAGACTTTTAAGAAGGGGAGTGACATTATTTGATCAATATATAAAGAAGAGTGACTGCTTGACCCTATTCTCTACCTCTTCTTCTTGTGGACCCAGGTAACGTCCTTTCTTCTCCATGAGGCCTTTCCCAGTTCTTCCCTCCTCAACTAATCTCAGAATCATAGAATTTTGAATCTTAAAAGAGATTTAAAGATCTTTTAATCCAGGGCTTCTTACCTTGGTGTCATGGAGCCCCACTGACCATCTGGTGAAGTCCTTTTCCTCAGAATAATATTTTAAAATGTCTAAAATAAAATATGTAGGACTACAAAGAAAATCAATTATGGTGAAATAAATATGTAATTTATTTTTTCTCATTCAGATTCATGAACCTTCTGAAATCTGTCCAAGAGCCACAGTACTTCTGGTCTAGTACAACTCTTCCATTTTACAGATTAGGAAACTGAAACTCAGAGAACTGATTTGCATCCAATGTCTTACTACTAATAAGTAGCAAAGCTGAGATCCGTACTGCAGTCTCCAGATAGCTAGTTCCATGGTCTTTTCCAAACATCACAGTCTCCTTCCTTTGAACTACTCCTGTAGTAATTATTGACTATCTGTCCCTGGGTTCATGTCCTGCTTCTGACACTAATTGAGTAATCCCAGGAAGTCACTTATGCTCTCTGTGCCTAAGGTACCTTTTTAAGATTTTAAGTTGTAGAACAGTTATAGGTCTGTATTGGTAGAAGGAATTTCATTTCTGGGAGTTCTCTATGCCAATGAAATCATGGATCTTGTACATTTGTACATCCACATACATCCAAACAAAATCATAATATGTTCTCTATTTCATTTGTGTTATTAAGTCATATGTTTTGTCTCTCCAAACTAAATTATAAATTCCTAAAGGACAAAAACCATTCCTTATGCTCTTCTATATTCTATATTCTCTGCAGTGTTGTTTAGTTGTCCTTTAATCACGTCAGACTCTTCATGACCCCATTTGGGATTTTCTTGGCAAAGATGCTGGAGTGGTTTGCCACTTCCTTCTCCAACTCATTTTACATATGAGGAAACTGAGACAACCAGGGTTAAGTTATATGCTCAGGGTCACATAGCTAGTGAGTATCTGAGGATGAATTTGAATTCAGGTCTTCCTGACTCCAGGCCCAGCAATCTAGGTCCTCCACCATCCAGCTATCCTATTCTCTATAGTACCTAGCAAAATACTGGTGAATGGAGGTATGGAGGTAAGTAGGATTTCCTCCCCAAGTATTCATATCTACAGAGGACTGTGCCTTCTCCTTAGGATGATTGATATATCTGTGTCTCACCTAATGGCCAACCTTTGTCATGGATGGCCACACTCATGGCAACCTAGGATTCTTCCAAAACTCTACTGTTACTTACCTTCAGTCCCCACAGGGGAAAGGGGCAAAGGGACAAGTATCTCCTCTTCTTGCATGTTGGGATGTATTCTATGCTATGGATGCCTCCTCCCAAGTTAAAAAAATTATAGCTTTGCTAGGGAGCTGAAGGAAGGAAGGAAGTAAAGAAAAAGGGAAGGAAAGAGGAAGGAAGGAAGGAAGGAAGGAAGGAAGGAAGGAAGGAAGGAAGGAAGGAAGGGGAAGTGAAAGTGAAGGTAGGCAATGAAATAAAAAGTCATCCCATTGGGATGCAAAGTGATCACCATTTGGAGAACCAGAGAAAATTTTAGTTCCCTGGAGATTTATTTCCAATTTGCCAGGTAGGAGCTCCTTAGAAGTCAAGTGCCACAGAGTCCCATGGAAAGAATAAAGTCAGTGAAAAAAAGGGAATGAGGAAAAGCTTCAAAAATTGAGTTTTGGGGGAGAAAATCCAAGGAGGGTTCTATCAAATGCCAAAAGTTCCATGTGCCTTGAGGTTTGCAAGTGGTAGTCATTTATTGCTAAAAGTCAGGCTTCAACTGGAACCCAGCAGCTCTGGGGACCCAAGTGGCATCAATTAATAAGAAATTGGTAATGACATGTTTATTTTGGATCAGAGCAGTGGTACTGTGGCTTTCATTCAGGGTGTGTTCTATGGTGAATGGAGGAGTGGGGTTGCTATCTGACCTTTCTGCAATGATGCTTAGGACATTAGAAAACTAAAGGGCATGGGGATATCCCCCTCTGGTCTTCTTAAGACATTCTTCCCAGTTCAGAAGGATATTTTCCTAAAGAGGCCCCAAAGGGGAGCCTCACCTTCAAATTACAAGTCTACAAACCAGAGAAGCTAAGGCAAACCAGTCAATAACTCCTTTTTGTTTCCAAAGGTTTGCTGGCAGATAGCATTGGGCTTTCAGGGTTGGGTTGCATGTGGACTTGTTGTAGCATTTTTATGGAAGGCTCTCCTCCTCTTAGTGTGTAAACAATGAGGCCAGAGAGAATTCAATTCCATTTCCAGAACCCACTCAGAGTTCATGAGTTCGATATTTCAAACCAAACCCAAACCTTCAGTGGTCAGGTTGGTTTTTGTCTTTGGCCAAGCACAACCTCCTATCCTTTATAAGCGGGCAGGCTGGGAAGGGAGGTCTTTACAGGACTCATAACAAATGGCAGCAAAGGCTTCTGGGACAGAAAACAAACTTTTTCCAAAAGAAGATTTCAATGATTAAGTGTAAATGAATCAGAAACATATGGATTAAATTTCCCTGAAATTACACAAGGTTTTATAAATTAAGAGGGGTATGGAATGGGCCTGGTTTTTCTGGTAACCCCCAAAACATCTGAAAAAAAATAACAATAAGCACACACAGAGAACCTCAGACATTCTATGAACTTAAAATCCATCTGGGATGTCCCTTCTTTAGTAAACAGGGTTGTGTCTTTCACCTCCTGTCAGCTAAAGGGGAGAATCTGGGGAAAGGGAAAAAAACAAAAAAAAACTTCCCTAGCCAGAGAGAAGGGAATGGGTAGCAGGGAAAGCTGGTCCATGAGCTGTCTGTTAAATCTTTTCATTTAGTTACCTTTCCCTTTATGAATGCCGCTAAGATTCGGGCTTTACCATACAGAACTTTAACTCAGTAATATCCTTCACAGGGATATGATTTGCTGGCTCCATATGTCACCTCTTGGCCTGTAGAACTGCCTCCATCTCAAAGCCTGTTGTTCCCTCAGCTTTGGATGGTGGTTTTTTTTTTAATTTTTGCAGGGGGGCTGGTGAGGGAAAGGTGAGAGATGGGGGAAAGAGAGGAGGTAGCAGGCAGGAGGAATGAGAGATGGAAATAAGAGGGGAAAAGAGA
Organism: Notamacropus eugenii; assembly: GCF_028372415.1. Classification (NCBI taxonomy): domain Eukaryota; kingdom Metazoa; phylum Chordata; class Mammalia; order Diprotodontia; family Macropodidae; genus Notamacropus; species Notamacropus eugenii. The sequence goes on along the minus strand of NC_092873.1, from coordinate 109,961,991 downwards.
GTAGTTGTTTTCTCCTTATTGAAACTGTTTAGTGTGGAACTCATTGTCTGAGCTGGTTTGGAAGGGAAAAAAAGAGCCCAAAACGAAACAAAAGAAAAAAATCAAGACAAAATAGAAACCCCAAGAGTTTAGATGTTTGTTGTAATCTCCCCTTCTCTCAATCCCCCTTCCACTCCCCCATTCCCTCTTGTAAAATTCCTGCTGAAGCCAACAGTTCCCATCTAGCTCTGGAAATATCCTGGGCAAGATGGTCATCATTCCTATTTTCTGGGCCAGGCTATTCAGTTCCTCCACTTCAGGGCAATTAAACTAACTCCTCCTCCTCCTCCCTCTCTTCATCCTCTTCCTCCTCCTCCTTGGGGCTAGCTTGACAGCTGCCTTGCATTTGGATTTACTGCGTGATTTATCAGGCCCGCTGATGTATAGCTGCATGATTTAGTACTGCAAAAATCCTGTGGAATGCGCCCCCAAAAGCAATATATGCATTATTATTATTAATAATCAAGATAAATGTCAGCCCCAAGAGGCTTTGATGGGTCTTGCCACTCCATTGAACATTTTAACAGTGGCATGCGGCCCCTACATGGCACTTGGTTAAGTCTGATGCATTCAAACGGGCTAAGAAAAGGTTATTTGTCAAACGCTAGGTCTGAGTCGGGGGATATTTTTAAAGCTTTGGGTCAGACCAGCCCCAGCTGCATTCCTGTCCCTGACGTTCAACGGGCTGAACTTTGTCACATTATTAAACTGTCAGCAATGCAAGGGTGTTGTTTAGATTTCTGGTGGGAACTCCTCACACATGCTCTGCCTCCTCTGTGGGGATTATATCAACACCATTGTCGAGCACATACAAGTGAACTGGGCTGTAATTACCCCCGGAAAGCCTTGCTTGCTTGGTCTCAGTGGGCTAAAATGGAAATACCAGAGACAGGCTTCTATGGGCAGAGAGATATCTTCCCCCATGCAGAGAGATATCTACACACACACACACACACACACACACACACACACACACACACACACACACACACACACACACACACACACACACTGTCTCTACATCCTTTTTCTTGGCAGTCTGCTATGGGGTACAACATGTTGCAAGACCAGTTAACCAGATTGACGTTTGGGAGAACATTAGAGTTCTGATTAGGTCTGGAGCAGAACTTTGCCACGGCACTAGAAGAATTTACAGATGTGCCACTTGTTGAACTTCTCTTAGGAATCTTTAAGTTATTATGGAGAGTGGGAGAGTTTCCAGGAGACAAGAAATAAATTGTGTCCCTGTTTTCATAAGGGGAATAAAGGAAGCTTCCACTGACTACAAAATTATTTTTTAAAAATTGTATTTATTTATTTGTTTTTAGCTTTCAACATTCACTTCTATAAGATTCTGAGTTCTAAATTTGCTTCCCCTTTCTCCACTTCTCCCTTTCCAAGAAGGCACCCAGTCTGATGTAGGACATATATGTACAATCATATTAAACATATTTCCACATTAGTCCTGTTGTAAAGAAGAATTAGAACCAAAGAGACGGGAGAGAGAGAGAGACAGAGACAGAGAGAGAGAGAGAGACTATAGTATGCTTTGATCTGCATTTAGATTCCATAGTTCTTTCTCAGGACTTGGATGGCATTTTCTGTCATGAATCTTTTTGGAATTGTCTTCAGTCCTTGTACTGCTGAGAAGAGTTAAGTCTGTCAAAGTTGGTCATCGCACAGTGTTACTGTTACTGTCTACAATGTTCTCCTGGTTCTGCTCAATTCACTCAGCATCAGTTCATGTAAATCTTTCCCAATTTTTCTGAAATTTGCACACTTACCATTTTTGGGGAACAATAGTATTTCATCACATTCCTATATCACAACTTGTTCAGCCATTCCCCAGTTGATGGGCATCCCCTCAATTTCAGTCCAGCAAAATTCTGAAACTAATCTGTGAGACCCTAGAAAGGACAACTGATCACTACAAGCCAGCATGGGTTCACCAGGCACAAAGAATACCAAACTAACCTCATCCATCTCTCTCTTTCTTGTTCTTCCTTCCTTCCTTGCTTCCTTCCCGAAAGTGACTATGGAAGAAAATTGATTCTCATGTCCCCAGAGATATTTAAGCCTAGGACAAATGTTCTTCTGTGTATTAGTTTGCTCCAGTCAGAGGAAGAGAATTGGACTAGATGATTTAGGTTCATCTGGATTAGAAAGAACCTTAAAAATCATTTAGTCCAATCTCTCTCATTTGGCAGAGGAGGAAACTGAGGCTCAGAAAAATGAAGGCCATCAGGCAAGAAACATTTATCATGATTCCTATGTGCCAGGCACTGTGCTAAGAGCTGCGGATACAGAGGAAGGAAGATCCTATCCCTGTCCTTAAGTAACATATTCTAATGGGGGAAGAAAACATGCAAATATCTAGGTCTATACAAGATATGTACAGAGTAGATGGGAGGTAATCTCAGAGGGGAAGGGACTAGTAGCTATAGGGACTGGAAAAAGCCTCCTGCAGAAGGTTGTGTTTGAGGGGTCTTAAAAGAGAGGGAGGTGTTACACATCCTGGCCAGGATTCAATACAGGATTCTCTGACTTTCAACCCAATGTTCTTTCCACCATACGATGTGACCATTCCCCGGTCTGGTCTAGACTCTGCCAGTAATCATGACCTTAGACAAATCACTTTCCCTCCATAGATCTCAGTTTCCACTTTTATAAAACAAGGGGTTTCGACCAAATGCTCTCTTAGATGCCTTCCAGTACTGACATTCTATGTTCTGTTTCTACATTGGTGACCAAAAATAGAGCAAATTAGGGTTAGAGACACTTTGTAGAATCCCTGGAATGAACAGAGGCTGAAACAATACAGACATGGCATTAATGGGATTTAGTTACCCCAGTCTAAAACAAAACACATGGTGTAGCTTCTCAGCCCAGGGCCCTGCCCTTACGGCCCCATTCCAGCTCACATAAACATGTGGGTGGTCCCTGGTGGGTGACTATTAGCGTGTGCCTGTGTACAGAGAAAGGGGAGATAGGAAGGAACCACCCTCTCTGTCTCTCTCCACAGCCACGCCCTTTATTTGACCCATCATCATGTACAAGTTCATTAGGGAAAAAGAATGGAGCCCAGCCTGGCCTCTTCTTACCATTATTTAAGAATTAGTTTAAATTCTGGGCTGGTTCTGGTTTTTTTTTTTTTCAGGCCTTGGCTTTTACAATGATGTGGGAAAGAAGTTTCAGATGTTTCACCTGGGAAGCAAAAGTAGTTAAATGCTCACTTCTTTTAATTCTCATATTTTCCAGAAACTCTTAGTTATTATTCATAACAATTGCAGACACTTGAAGGGTGTATATCTTCACTCTTTAAACCTCTAGATTGGCTAAAAGATTCGACAGCTGATAACTCTAGCAGACTGATCCCATTAATTTCCTTCAGAAAGCTCCTCTCTATGAGCTGGAGAGCATTTTTTTTTTTTGTCCTGAGTCCTTTGGAATTGTCCGTGTTCACTGTATTGATCAGAGTAGCTAAGACTTTCCCAGTTCATTGTTGTGTTTGTTTCAGTTGTGTCTGACTCTTCCTGACCCCATCTGAGGGCTTCTTGGCAAGGATCCTGGAGTGGCTTACTATTTCCTTCTGCAGTGGATTAAAGCAAACAGAGGTTAAATGACTTGCCCAGGGTCACACAGCTAATAAGTGTCTGAGGTAGGATTTGGACTCAGGTCTACCTGACTTCAGGCCCAAAACTCTATCTAGCTGCCTCCATGGTGAAAAAAAATGTTCTTTACTTTATCTTAATCTAATGTATTAGAATCATACCTCTAGAGCTAGAAGGAACCTTAGAAACCAACTAGGCTGACCCTTTAATTTTACAGATGAGGATATTGAGTCCCAGAGAAATAAAATTACTTGCCCAAGGTCATATGGAGGTGGGATTTGAACTCAAGTTCTCCTTACCTGTTGTTCTCTGTCTTTCATCCCTGTATCTCTAATCAGAAATTTAGTAGGAAATTTTAAAAAATAGTATCATCCCTCTTTCCTTTCTCTATCGAATCAAATAAAGTCGTAAGCTATTCAAGTCAAGAAAGGTTCTAGATTCAAGTTCCTACCTAAAATAAATTCTAGATGAGGCATGAGAGAGTTGCAGGGAAATAGGTATGGAAGTGGGGCAAGTTGGGGCTAGAGAAGGATAATTTTTGAAAGGGCAGAAATGAGAAAGAAAAGAATCTTACATTTATGTTACCAAGTTTTATTAGCTCACAAGCAAAAATAAATCTTGTAACTGACATTGTGGAGATTTTTTCCAGTGAAATATTTTTCAGGCAAAAACAACAAATGAAACATTAAATATGCATCTCTTTTTGGTATAATGACCATAACTTCCATTTTATTTCATGAACATTATAGTTGTCCTCTACTGGGAAATGCCAATTATCAACTGAGCTGTAACAAACTTGGTCATCTTGGTGTCCCAAGAGTTAGATACCAGTCAATTTGATACGAACCATAATCTATGTTGGTATCTTCCATTGAAAGGCATCTTGGTTGATTCTGAGAATGAGAACAAAACCTCAGAAGCCCATGCCTACCTTCTGGGTATGAGTCTGGCCCAGGGTCAGAACTAAGTCAGAACTAAGTCGATATTGCACAAAATTAAGCAGGAGAATTCCCATAATACCAAGTCATTTCACAGGATGTCCAGGGCTGACAGAGTAGCATCCTTGCTTGTCCTTGGAAGTACACATCTCCCTATAAGAGTCATCACACAGCATGAGGAGTGTGTGACATAGACAGTAGGGATCAAGGGGGAAGGGAGCAAGCATTTATTAAGCACCTACTATTTTCTAGACATTGTACTAAGCACTATACAAATATTAGTTCATTTTATTCATACAACAATTCTGGGAGGTAGGTGTTATTACTCCCATTTTACAGTTGAGGAAACTGAGGCAGACAGAAATTAAATGACTTGTCTAGAGTCACACAGCTAGTAAGTGTATGTGGCCAGATTTGAATTCAGCTCTTCCACTATACCACCTAGCTGAAGTTTGAGTTAAATAAATCAATAAGTACATATTGAGTTTCTTCATCTGTATATAGTGGGGGCTTGGATTAGAGTATCTATCATGAAACAAAGCATGGGCTAATTTTCTCCCATGGGAAGAGATACTACTCCTTTGATTCCTTGCTAAAGGGCATGGTCATGCATGAGGCTTCTAGTTGGTCTCCATGACGTGGGGAGGGAGGGAGGAGAGGAAGTGTTGTACCAAAGAGGATTGGCAACTAAGCCAAGAACATTTATTAAGTACCTACTATTTGCCAAGCACTGTGTTAGGCACCATACTACTATTGGTACTACTACTACTACTACTACTACTACTACTACTACTACTACTACTACTATTGCTATTACTACTGATGATGATGATGATGATAGCCTGCATTTAAATAGCATTTTCTATGTGCCAGGCATTGGGCTAAGTACTTCATCAATACCTATCCTCCCTCGCAATAACCCTGGGAAGTACGTGCTATTATTATCCTCATTTTATAGTTGAGGAATCTGAGTCAGCCTGAGGTAGAGCGAATGGGTGAAGTTGGATTTGAATTCAGGTCTCTGAATCCAGGCCCAGCACTCTATCCACTTCAACATATAGCTGCCTAACTGAAAGGGTCTTCTTTTCCCCTCTCCTCGCTCCCCAGCAGCAGCTAAGGTCGTTATACATGAGGCAGTAACCATGTATGTTTGCCTAGGTGAGGCCAAAACTGGATCTGACTTCCTCTTCTACTTTGTGCTCTTTTCCTAAGCACAGATCACCAAACAACAGTCCTTAGAGGTGAATGTTTCCAGAAAGAAGGAAATTTCCAAACTTTTGGACTACCTCATGAGATGGAGACATGGAAGAACTTGAATTGTGGACTACTTTCTTAACAAGAGGGTGCTTCCTTAAAGTATGTGCTTCTCAGAGGCTTCACCTCTCTAGGAGATACTAAAGAACTGTATCTGGAACAGAAATTCTGGTCCAGTACAGTTGAGATCTCTCCCAATCAGGAATTATTTTGTGTCCTTGTTCTTTCTCTATCCCCTTTTGACCATCAAACTGTCTCCATGCATGCTCCTACATCTTTTACCAGGTGACTTTAAGTCCTTCTATTGTGCCACAGTTCATTTTTTTTGTTCCTAGCTACTAAAATCTCATCTGAAGACTATTTCTTTAAAGACATATTTTAGCTATTTTTATTAAATCAAAGCTTTCTTCCCATTTCCCTTTCAGGTGTCAAAATTCTCATCCATGAACAAGGCAATATTTTGCATCCTTTGATAATTTATATAGTTCTATTTTTTTAGACACATGTAATTATCCTGCCCCTTTCAACTCTAACTTGATTTATATAATATTGTTGTTACTGTGGTTGCTCACTTGTGTTCAACTCTTCATGATCCCATTTGGGGTTTTCTTGGCAAAGATACTGGAGTGGTTTTCAATTTCCTTCTCCAGCTCACTTTACAGATGAGGAAACAGAGGCAAACAGAATGAAGTGACTAGTCCTCGGTCACCCAGTTTGTAAATATCTGAGGCCAGACTGGAACTCATGAAGATGAGTCTTCATAATGCAAAGCCCAGTGCTCTTATTCACTAAGCAGCCCCTAAAAATAGAATACATTATAGATAATATTTATTTGTGGTTTCTAAGTCAATATAAGGCCAGAAGGTACCAATTTCTATTTGAGTTTGACACTACAGGAATAAACAGAGCTGAAGACCTGGGTTCTAGTCTACTGTGACATGCCAAGAAGGGCTTGGCAAGAAAGAAAACAGCAGATTTGGTTTCCTAGGATTCTTTGGGGGCACTTGCCAGCCTGCCTTTGAATAGTCCTTGGCCTGAGTGAATAAATTTGTGAGAGGTAAAGTGATACAGGAAAACTAGGGCTTCATTGGGACTGAGAAGTCCTGGCTCTGCTATTAACTCTCTGTGTGACTGTGGGTAACTTGCTTCCCACCTCGGGACCTAACTTTTCTCATCTGTAAGATGAAAGTGTTGAACTAATTGACTTCTGAAGTAGCCCCCAGCTTTTAGGTCAAGAAAAGAAAGGAACAGAAAAAAGAAGAACATGTACTTCTTGCTAGCAATATACCGAGGCAGACAAATGACAAGAATTTTGGAACTCTTTTGGAAACCTGATTCTGCTATTTGGTTATATCTTGTTATCTACAGAGCAGCTAGGTGGCACAGTGGATAAAGTGCCAGGCCTGGAATCAGGAAGACTCATCTTCCTGTGTTCAAATCTGGCCCCAGACACTTCCTAGTTCTAGGACTCTGGGCAAGCCACTTAATCCTGTTTGCCTCAGTTTCCTCATTTGTAAAATGAGCTAGAGAAGGAAATGGCAAACCACCCCAGTACCTTTGCCAGTAAAATCTCAAATGGGGTCACTAGGAGTCAGCAACAACTGAACAACCACAAAAATGACCTTAGTTAAATACAGTCTCCTCTCTGGGCCTGTCTTCTCAGTCATAAAACAAGGGACAGGAACCAGAAGATCTTTAAAGTCTCTTCAAGCTCTAAATGTTATAAAGAGGCTTCTAAGGAAAGGACTGAATATATAGGGGCAGGGAATAATGTTTTATTTTTGGACAATTGCTAGTCTGGGAATCATCTTGTTTTTATCTTTTATTGTAACCCTTCAGATTAGAGTTCATTGCAAAATTTGCTACCTCTCATTTCTTGCTTTGCAATCTTCCAATAAAGCCTGGCGACGGCCCAGGTTTGCAGAGAGGAATTTCCACCCACTTCCCCCCAAATGTGAAATCATTTCAACGTGAGGAAGCCAGGCATGGCTGGTACAGATCCGCTGAGCCTCTGGATTTCAGGGAAAGGACACGTACTCATCGATGATCATCCCAGAAATCTGCTGGACTTCCAATCATTTCCTGGCCCCATCCCAGCACTGTGGCTACTTAGTTTTCGATAAGAGCACTTAAGGAAAGTTTAATGAAAGGAAAAAGCAGGGTGGAATTGCTTTTTTTAGTAATAGGACAAACTATTGTGTTGTCTTCCCTCTCCCTATTTTGCTTTCCTTTCTTTTTGCAGTATTTCTGTCTGCTCAGAGAAAATTATAGTGTGCAGGGCCAGCGTTGTGCTCTGTATGTTTTGCTTATTACAGTGGTTAAAATGAGAAGCATGGGCAATGGCGTATCATTATGACATTCCTGATAGCCCTGATATATTTGTGCATAGTTGTGTGGAGTTGTGGGTGAAGGAGGCCAGAAGATGAGCTGATATTCTCTAAGCAGTAGCTCCATATCTTTGTTTATTTGTTCAGTGTTCTACTGTGCTATGGAATCCATACTGTGCTTCTGTCTCTGGTTCAGCTCCTTCCTCCTTGCCCTAAATCTTCTTCATTTCCTGTCTCCCATGCCTGGAATTCTCTGTCTCTCTTTGTTTCCTCTCTCTCTCTCTCTCTCTCTCTCTCTCTCTCTCTCTCTCTCTCTCTCTCTCTCTCTCTCTCTCTCTCTCTCTCTCTGTCTCTCTTCCAGCACCTCTGGCTTGCTTTCAATCTCCAAAGATCCACCTTGCTCTCAAAACCTTTCACAGTCCCCCTTAATGCTAATGCCTTTGATAGTATCAATGTATCCTGCCTCTGTCTTGCTTGTACATAACTTGTACTGTTTCCATGCCGTTTCCTCCATAGACTATGAGCTCCTCAAGGGCAGGGAATGTCTTTTGCCATCCAGGCACATTTGTAGTGGTTGTTGTTCAGCCATTTCAATCCTGTCTGACTGTTTGTGACCCTATTTGGGTTTTCTTGGCAAAGATACTAGACTGTTCAGCTCATTTTACAGATGAGGAAACTGAGGCAAACCAGGTTAAGTGACTTTCCCAGGGTCACACAGCTGGTCAGTATCTGAGGTCAGATTTGAACTCAGGTCTTCCTGACTCCAGGCCCAGGGCTCTATCCACTATGTCACTTGAAGGCTTCCCCTCCAAGTACATAATACACATTTAATAAATACCCATTAACTGACTGACTTTCCTTTTGTTTAAATGGAGTAGAAAGCCTAGATGTCAAATTACCTGAAAAGAAAATTCTTTGAGTTAGAGATGTTAGGAGTGGGATGTTTTTTTGCCAGAGAAATTGCCTGTAATCCCACTCATGTGACAGAAATTCCAAAATTATGAATTCCTTCTATTTGGTTTTCACCTTTTCTTCTTGAATTTGTTTTTCTATGGGTACCTTACAGAAAAGCCCTTTTTAGTCCTGTATAGAGGATTTAGGACTCTTACTGAAATGTAAATCTATCATGGCATAAGAAAAAGCACTCTGATTCTAGAGTCAACAGATCCGGATTCAAATCCTGCTTTTGATGCTTACTTGTGTGATCCTGGAGAAATCACATAACCTCCTTAAACCTCAGTTTCTTTTATATAAAAATGGTAGATGAGCTTGATGGTCTATAATGTCCAGTACAGCTCTAGATCCACAGTATAATCCCAATATAAGCCAAATATTATTTATTAGGGTGGGCTGAGTAAAAAGAGGGACTTCCCTGAGCTTTTCCCCAAAGCCCTCCAAATACCTGTAAAAAATGACTCTAAACAAAATTTAAAGCTACAGAATCCACAAAATGAAAGAGTGAAGTAAATTCCTCACCCTGGACAACCTGGAAAGTTGACAGGAAGGGTCTTTTGCATGAAGCAGGAAGCAAAATACAGTCCAGTGTGGGCTGCACCAGCAGAGACAGGCTAGAACAGGTCTCAGGAGACTGAATCATTGGCAGCAGTGGCAGTTTCCAGACTTCTCAACACTAATGCCAAGAAGGTCAGTGAGAAAACTCTGTGGGACCTGGGTGAAAGAGGGATGAGTGGTCTTGCCAAATCCAGACCCAGCCACAGGGTGGTAGGGATGGTGGCGGTGATTGGTGGTGGCAGCAATAGAAGCAGCAGCAGAGACTGCTTCCAGAGCTCTAGACTCACAGATAGTGGGGGATCAAGTGGCTGAAATAAAATCTCTGAAACCTGGGACAGTACACCGCTCCCACTAGAAGCAGAGTCCTACCTTGACAAATGATTAGAAAGTCAAGTATTTGGAGTAAACATTGTAAAAGAAGTGGGACTATAGAATCTTACTTTGGTGACAAGGAAGATCAGGATATACAACTAGAGGAGGACAGTAGAGTAAAAGGTTCTATATCAAAAGCTTCCAAGAGGAATATGAATTGGCCACAAGCCATGAAGGAACTCAAAAAGGATTTTGAAAATCAAGTAAGAGAAGCAGAGGAAAAATTGGGAAAAGAAATGAGTGATACAAGAAAATCATGGAATTAGAGTCAACAGCTTGCTAAGGGAGACCCAAAAAATACTGAATGCCCAAATGGCAAAAGAATTCCAAAGAGCTAAAGAGAGTAAGAATGCCTTTAAAAGCAGAATTGGCCAAATGGAAAGAGAGGTCCAAAAGCTCACTGAAGAAAATAATTACTTCAAAATTAGAATGGAGCAAATAGAAGCTAATGACTTTATGAGAAATCAAGAAAGTATAAAACAGAACCAGAAGAATGAAAAAATAGAAGACAATGTGAAATATATCATTAGAAAAATCACTGACTCGGAAAATAGATCCAGGAGAGATAATTTAAAAATTATTGGACTACCTGAAAGCCATGATCAAAAAAGGAGCCTAGTTATCATCTTTCAGGAAATTATTAAGGAAAACTGCTCTGATAGAACCAGAACCAGAGAGGAAGATAGAAATTGAAAGAATCCGCCAACTGCCTCTTGAAAGAGATCCCTAGAAGAAAACTCCTAGGAATATTGTAGTCAAATTCCAGAGTTCCCAGGTCAAGGAGAAAACATTGCAAGCAGCCAGAAAAAAAATTGAGTATTGTGAAAATGCAGTCAGGATAACACAAGATCTAGCTGCTTCCACATTAAGGGATCAAAGGGCTTGGATTATGATATTTCAGAGGTCAAAGGGGCTAGGATTAAAACCAAGAATCACCTGCCCAGAAAAATTGAGTATAATCTTTCAGGGGAAAAAATGAACATTCAATGAAATAGAAGATTTTCAAGCATTCTGGATGAAAAGACCAGAGCTGAATTGAAAATTTGACTTTCACATACAAAAATCAAGAGAAGCATGAAAAGGTAAACAGGAAAGAGAAGTCATAAGCTGGTTATTAAAGTTGAACTGTTTATATTACTACATGGAAAGATGATATTTGCAACTCATGAGACCTTTCTCAGTATTAAGGTAGTTGGAAGAGAAAGAAAGAAAGAAAGAAAGAAAGAAAGAAAGAAAGGAAGGAAGGAAGGAAGGAAGGAAGGAAGGAAGGAAGGAAGGAAGGAAGGAAGAAAAGAGGAAAGAAAGAAAGGAGGAAAGAAAAATAAAGAGGGCACAGGGTGAGTTGAATATGAAGGGATGATATCTAAAAATAAAATTAAGGGATGAGAGAGGAATATATTGAGAGAAAGAGAAAGGGACAGATAGAATGGAGTAAATTATCTCACATAAAAGAGAAAAGGAAAAGGTTTGACAATGGAAAGGAGGAGGGAGGAAATGAGACAGAATGAGTGAACCTTACTCTCATAGGATTTGGCTCAAGAAGGGAATAACATACACACTCAACTGGGTACCTTACTGTACAGGGAAGTAGGGGGGAAGAGGATAAGGGGAGGGGGTAATGATGGAAGGGAGGACAGTTTGGGGGAGGGGTAGTCAGAAGCAAACTTTAGAAAATGGACATGGTCAAAGGAGAAAATAGAATAACTGGGGGTGGGATAGGATGCAGGGAAATATAGTTAGTCTTTCACAACATGACTATTATGGAGGTGTTTTGCATAACTACACATGTATAATCTGTATTGAATTGCTTGCCTTCTCAATGGGGGTAGGTGGGGAGGGAAGAAGGGAGAGAATTTGGAATTCAAAGTTTTAAAAACAAATGTTAAAAAATTGTTTTTACATGCAACTGTAAAATAAGATATACAGGCTATGGGGTATAGAAATCTATCTTGCCCTTCAAGAAAATAAAGGGGAAGGGGATAAGAGGGGGGGATGATAAAAGAGAGGACAAACTAGAGTAAGGGGTAATCAGAATGTATGCCATCTTGGGGCGGGGGGAGGGGAAAGATTGGGAGAAAATTTGGTACTCAAAATCTTGTGGAAATGAATGTAGAAAACTAAAAATAAATAAATAAATTTTAAAAATATTATTTATTAAGTATTACTGAGCAGCCATTCAAGAGACCATACCCAGTAGTGGTGGAAAACAATGGAATTAACCTCAAAAGTTCTGGATTGAAGTCTTGACTGTGTCATTTATTAGATATATTATCTTGGATAAGGTGTTTCATCTCTCTGATCCTCAGCTTCCTCGTCTGTAAAATGGGATCATTAACACCTGCACTACCTACCTCAGTTTTTCTGAGTGAAGTTTACATTAAGCATTATCACTTGTAGCCATGCTACTGTCACTCACGTTGTTTCCCTCCCAGCCTGATGTCTTTCTTTTTCTTGGCCTCATTAAAGGGGCCATGCCCTGCCTACTTCTTAAACAGGCCTTTTCAATGAATGAGTGTTGCCTCGCCCTAAGTGTGCACCTGCAAAGACCTTGACCTAAAGGGCCTGAGGTCTCCCAGTGCATCCTGGGTCATCTCCAGTCATCCTGAGGAATATCTGGTCATTAGATTCAGATGGCTCTAGAGGAGAAATGAGGCTGGTGACTGCACAGCCCTCCCTCACTCAAAACAAAGTCAAGTGCAGGTCATGTCATCATTTCTCTGATGGCATAGTCTTCTTCAACAACAAAGGACGAACATGACAAACATAAATGAGAAAAGGAGAATACTAGCCGCCAGACTATTATATACATTCTGAGTTTGTTGTTGTTTGTCCTTCATTTTTGAAGAGGACCAATGATGCCACAGGGTGATAGTCTTGACTTTCATGTGAATTGAATTTAAGAGAGGCAGAGTTGCACAAAGTCGTCAGTCTCACTCTCTCTTCCAGAGTCATTGAAGTCCATTAGCAGGATGAAAGTGTAGATAACTCGTGATGGCCCAAGATACAGTGGATGACTTTGGTGTCTTCAATACCTGACCAAACTCTAAGCACTCCACAGTGCCTTCTTTACCTGCCTTTATGGCCATTGAACAAATTGTTCTCATCTGTCCATTCTGTTGGGGGAGATCTTCACATACTTGGGGTAGAAACTGCCCTAATTCACCAACAGGTTTGAGGTCTATCAGTTACCCTCAATGTGTCTGCCAAAATGGTTTTATCCCAAGGAATGGCCACTGCACATTCTATTGTTTCTTGGAGACACAGATGAGAATTGGGTGAAAGGTAGACACCAATGGTGGATGAGCAGCCCTCACATTCCAAGTACTTGCTGGTTCATTTCCCTTCTATCTTTCTGCCATATACAGACTCTTTTATTCTGCTTCACAATCTCTCCTGAACTACCAAAAATTCAATCAAAGCACTTTCTCAGTCATTCGCAGTCTTCAGGATTATTCCACCACAAAGCTAACTTTCCATCCACCACACCCAGGCCACTCTCCACCCACCTGGATGACCCACTTCAACCCCAAGCTCCTTCTTAGAGCACTTAAATAAATCTTTCAATAATCTCGATCACCTGCTTAGAGTGGGTTGGTGCATAGCTGGGCAAACAGCTGTTACTGCTTGCAGACATCATCTTTCTCAGATGTTAAAGAACTACGTAAATGTGTGAACCCTTGCTACTTATGGTGATAGCCTGGGCTAGATGCTAAGGCAGCCTTGTGACACAGTGCACTGGCCCAACAATCAGGAAGCTAAGAGTTCAAATCCAGCTTTGGATACTTACTGCCTGTGTGAACCTGGGCAAATCATTTAACCTCTCTCTGTCTCAGTTTCCTCAAGTGTAAAATGGAGATAATAATAGCACCTGTCTTATAGGATTGTTTTGAGGATCAATTTTAATAAAAAATATTTGACACAGTGTGTGGCACATAGTAGGTGTCATAAATACAGCATATTCCCTTTTCCTTCCCCATTTAATCTCTGTTTGCTCAAGTTTCCTCATCTCTGATAATAACAGCACCTTCCTTCCATGGTTATTGTGAGGATAAAATAAGATTAAATTTGTAAAGTACTTTGTAAACCTTCTGTTGTTGTTCAGTCATTTCAGTTGTGTCCAGCTCTTCCTGACCCTAGATTTAAAAGCTAACATTTATATTTTGAAAATATATTTAAAGCACTGAGCTTATAAAAGCTAAAAAATATTATTGAGTATCCAAGGAAGTATAGAATGGGAGGTGGTGGATCCTTTCAAAGTTGAAAAGGCAGTGAACAGCAATAAAATGCGGTACATGGTAACTGAAGCAGAATAAAATGTACAATAAATGCTATAGATGCTAAATTAATATGGAGATCACTGGAAGACTGGAGTGGTCTTAAAAACATTCACGGAGGAAGAACAACTTAAAATGGGCCTTAAAAGATAAGTAGGAGGTATGTGGGTAAGGAGACCATCCTAAGCAGGAGAAGCCCTAAGATTGCAAATGAACCTTAGTCAAGTCATAATTGTCCTATGAGTCAATTCAGCCCACTATGGTCTACCTGGTTGACCCTAAGTAAAAGTGGGAAGTAAGTAGTATCAGTGGTCATGGTGATACCACGTCCTTTGGGCCCTACCCTATGTTCTTTATCAACTAGAGCCTGCTCTCCTTGACTTATGCGTTCAGTCTAGGAGGTCAAGTCAACAAGCATTTATTAAGCACTTACTGTTTGCTGGGAACTGCTAATAGCTGGGAATACAAATTACTAGCAGAAAGAAAAATAGTCCATTCCTTCAGGGAGCTTTCATTCTAATTGTTGTTGGTTCAGCTGTGTCTGACTCTTAGCGATCCCATTTCAGAGTTTTCTTGGCAAAGATACTGGAGCGGTTTCCTATTTCCTTCTCCAGTTCATTTTACAGATGAGGAAAATAAGGTAAACAAGGGTAAGTGACTTGCCCAGGCTCACAAGGTTAATGAGTGTCTGAGGCTACGCTTGAAGTTGGGAAAGTGAGTCCTTCTGACTCTAGGCCCAGCACTCTAGCCATTGACACCTAGGTGCTCTAGGGGCCAGCACATAAAGGACCAAACAAAGGACATTGCGTTTGTACCTAGAGTCATTAGATAAGCAATGCTGCCATCTTTGTTTCCTAACCTAGGACCCTACTGGTGGAAGTTTCATGACAATAGGAGAGAAAGGTTGAGTGCCTGGAAATAGTTATTGAGGTGTACATAGTGCGTCTCAAATCACACCACCTAAGTGCCCATCTGCTCTTGCAAAACTCAAGATAGCCATGGAGGTCATCATGAAGAAAGGGTCACAGCTTATACCCTTTGACCCAGCATTAGGGAAAAAGAAAAAGAAGCTATATGTTCTAAAATGCAGTTCTCTGTGTGGCAGCAAGGAACTGGAGACTGAAGGGATGCCCATCAATTGGGGACTGGCTCAACAAGTTGTGGTATATGATCATGATGTAATACTATAACAAATAATGAGCTTGGTTATCTTAGAAAAACATGGATACACTTGTACAAAATAATCAAGAGTGAAATGAGCAGAACCTAGAGAAGAGCAATATTGTTTTAAAAACAACTTTGAGCAATTAAGTCAATTTGACCCTTATAAATACCCACATTAACTACAAATGACCTATCTGCATCCAGAGAAAGAACTGATAAACAGATGTGTTATAGAAAGGTTTTACATATATACATTTGGGTCTAATGGTAGCCATCTCTAGGGTGAGGGGACGGGAAGAAGAAAAAAAATGTTATATAATAATTATATATTTAAAAAGAATAGCAAGCTGTACATAATAGATTTCTAGTTTTGTGTGCAATCATCTTTTTTATATTTATATATAAATTGTACATTTATATTAAAATGTATATATACATTTATATATATATCCTATTATGATATAGAAATTCTTTTTTTATTTCTTAAGTTCAGAACAAAATAAATTAAATTATTTTTTTTCAAAAAAGGAGTCGCAGAGAGTCTTTGGAAACAAGTGTCCTGGTTATCCCTACTATGTTCTCTACTTCTGTCTCTCTCTCTTACTTTTGCCATCCCCTACTTACCAGCATGGAGATAATCATAACTACCAAGAAGAACCTAACCATTGTAGAAAGCTATGGGGTGGTCCAAAACACGAACAGAAAGGAAAGGAAGTATTCTCCATTTACCAGCCAAATGTGACTACATCAGTCTTGAAAACAGGCAGGGAAACTCAATCTTCCTCCTGAAAATGCAATGGGCCTGTATGTGAGTATAATACTCCAAGGCACACAGCCACAACCCTCATCCAGCTGGGCTGGACCCATCCCCTCCTATCATTGAAAGATACATATCCCTAGGGCTGTTGACTACAGTATTGGCCTTTCTTGGGCTTACTGTTTTCTCTGGCATCTGAATGGTATTTGCTTCATCTATATCCACAGAAAGGCCTTTTGCCTACTTTGTTTTCCCTGGGTACAGTTCAGCACTTTTGTGGATTAGATCTGCTTTGCTGTGTGCCATCTACCATCTCAGTAGGGCTCTATCCCAAACAATTCCATCACTTTTTTTTGTTTTTTGTTTTTGGAATTCCCATGTACCATTTCCAAAGGGCAAAACAGATTCAACTGTGTCCTTTCACATAAGGACTTTCGCTTCCACTATGGAATAGGTGTTCCCCAACAAGGGAGCAAGAAATTTGCCTTTAGCTTGATAATTAAATTCATTCACTTATTGAACAAACGTTTATTAACTATCTACTGTGTGTAAAACACTGGACTGAATACTATGTCATCATTTCTCTGATGGTATGGTCTTCTTCGGCAATGAAGGATGAACACACAATCTTTGGACTGAGTACTGGGAGCATTACAAAATTTATAAAACTCTGCCCATGTTTAAGTCCATTATAGTCTAATGGAGAATATGTCACAAAGAATGAAAATCCACCACCTTTTGTTGTTGTTGTTTAGTTGTTTCAGTCCCGTCTGACACTTCATGACCCCATTTGGGGTTTTCTTGGAAAGATATTGGAGTAGTTTGCATTTTTTTTCTCTAGTTCATTTTACACAGATGATGAAACTGAGTCAAATAGGGTGATTTGCCCAGGGTCACATAGCAAGTAAGTGCCTGAGGCCAAATTTGAACTTGCGTCTTCCTGACTCCAGGCCCAGTGCTCTATCCACTGTACCACTTTGCTGCCCCCCAACTTTGTTTTTGTTGATTAGTCATGTCTGACTCTTCATTACCCCAGTTGGAGTTTTCTTGGCAAAGACGGTGTTCATCCTTTGTTGCCGAAGAAGACCATATCATCAGAGAAATGATGACATGACTTGCGCTTGACTTTGTTTGAGTGAGGGAAGGCTGTGCAAGGTCACCAGTCTCACTTTCTCCTCCAGAGTCATCTAAATCCAGTGACCAGACATTCATCAGAATGACTGAAGATGGCCCAGGATGCAATGGGAGACCTTGGGTCCCTTTAGGCCAAGGTCTATTCAGGTACCTATTTAGGGTGAGGTAATGCCCATTCAGTGAATAGGCCTGTTTCAGAAGTAGCCAGGGGATGTGCCCTTTAATGAGGCAAAAAAAATAAGGACATCTGACTGGGAGAGAAACAACCACAGTTACTATTGATAGTCACCGTGCCACCTAGCTGCCCTACAAGGATCAAATACTGTATGTGATGGCGCTTTGGAAACTGTAAAGTACTTTTTAAAAGTAAGGTATTATATAATGATGAGGAGGTTGTTGTTTAGAAGCAGGGATTAGCCCAACATTAGCCTGGAAGACTAGCTAATTTTCAATTAGGGGCAATTAGGCAGTTTAGTGGATTAAAGGACTGGACCTGGGAGTCAGAAAGACCTGAGATCAACTCTAGCTTCAGATACACTCACTAGTCATGTGACCCTGGACAAGTCACCTGAACTTTGTTTATTTCAGTTTCCTCAATTGTAAAAGGGAAATAATAGTAGCACCCTACCTCCCAGGGTTGTTGTGAGGATCAAATATTTGTAAAACCCTTTACCAAATCTGAAGTACCACATAACTGCTAGTTATTATTATTCAAGAAAAACTAAACATTAAAACACTACTTTAAGCATCTTCAATTTTGTGATTGTATTTCTCCTGATTAAACTGGCAACAGAAACTTAACCTGAAGAGAGTTTTTGTGTATGTGTGAGAGATACATTTTCTTTTTTTTACTCTCAAGTACATTAAACATTAACCAGTCCCCCCAGGCTAATGTTGGACATTACCCCCGTCATTGAACATTAGTTATAACATATACATCTGTTCCCAATGCTAGAGCACTTAATTTGGGAACCAAAATGACGATAATATAATAAAGAGAATGTATATATGATGAAAAATAAAGTCTGAAGCATATTAAATTACAACTTGATGCTTTCTACTTTACTCAATCAATTTCAAGTTCTCTCCTATAACTCAGTTAAAATAAGAGGAAAGAAGAGAAAGGGAAAGCAGTATTTTAAAAGTATCTCCAATTTCAACCCACTTATGATATTTCAATAGATTTAATATTTAATATTATAAAACACATGGAGTAATCCTGTGTATTTATATTAGTACCATTTTTCAAGCAGATACATAGAAATTACCTTATTCCCTCTAATATTCTATCCAAGAAAAAATGAGATTTTGACTGGTTTGACATGAGAACTGAAGACCTGAAGGATATGAGGAAAGATATGATACCTCCATACACCAATCAAAGTTTTCCAGCATTCTGGAGTTCATGAAACCATTTGCACTGGAGAGAGCAATATAGGAGACTGGAGTCAGAAGACGGGTTTGCCTCCTGACTCTTTCATTTCCGCATTTGGAAATTTGCTTGGAAAGCACAGAATCAGAGTAACAGACACTAGCTCTTATTAAGATAAATTTCCATCAGTCTAGGCTAGCTTGGGGAATTGACCTTCTCTCCTCTGGGGACAACATTATGTCTAAGGTAAGGGCACCTGGTGCCTGGGATGGTCTTGGAATCCCATTAAAAGTTGAGTTCCATGGTAACAACTCTTCTTACTCTCTCTCCTATTTTTCTAGACTCTCTCATAGACCACCATCCTTCTGCTATGACCACATTCACTTGGACATGGGACAATGAATTGGCTCACTATTTATCTTGCATTAGTTATATTTTCATATCCTTGATGAGACTGGGGAGACACCCTTGTCTCCTCAGCAACCCATAGACAAACTATTTCTTGAGGTGGTCTACTTCCTGAACTGGCATCCTTCATCAAGTTTATAATGATTCTCAGTGGATTCAGTTTCAAGGGCTGCTATTTGACCGTGCAATCAAATTATGGGAGTGTATTTCCATTTGGAATCTTTTTCTGCATTTTGCACCAAGAATGGTTCATATCGTTCAAATTCACATGATAAAGCAGAAAACATTTATCTACAGTCATGGATACTATATCAGTCCTCATTGGTTGTGTCCATGCTGCCTCATTTGAAGACATGTTAAAATCTTGTCTCTCGTTTGTTTTATTAAGACCAGGTCAAAAGTCATCTCGTGTATGAAACGTTCCCAGGTGCCCTTGTATCTCATAGAGCACTTATTCTGCAGCTTTATAACTGACTTTTCATGTAAGACAGAATCACAGGATCATAGATTTAGGGCTGGAAGGGAAATGAAATGTCACTTTGCCCAACCACCTCATTTTTCAAATGAGGAAACTGAGGCCCATAGAGGTGAGATAACGTGCCTTACTCGTCATATGGGTAAAGTTAGTGGCAGATCTGGGATTTGAACGCAGCTACTCCCATGCCATAGACAGAGTTCTAATCACTGTGTCATGATGATGACATAATTAACTTTGTTTTCTTCTTATCTCCTTCCCATGTTCTATTTGGTTAAGGATTTAGTTGTTGAGTCATTTTTTCAGTTGTGCCTGACTCTTCATGACCACATTTGGGGTTTTCTTGGCTGAGATAATGGAATGGTTTGCTATTTCATTCTTTGGTTCATTTTACAGATGAGGAAAATGAGGCAAACAGGGTTAAATGACTTGCCCAGGATCATACATCTAGGAAGTGTCTGAGGCCAGATTTAAGTTCAGGAAGATGAGTCTTCTTGATTCCAAGGACAGGGCTCTATCAACTGCACCACCAGGCTGCTAGGTCAAGGCTCAGGATTATGTCTGGTCTAAACTTTATGTCTCAGTATCTAGTATATAGTAGGCATTTAGAAATTGTGTGCTGAACAAATAAATTACTTATCACCACAATAAAGATTCATTCATATAGCTTTGTAAGGTCTCCAAAACATTTTCTTCCAAACAAACTGGTGAAGTACACCACAAAAATACCATTATATCCATATGTCCACTACTTCTCCTTTTCCCCAGGTCATCACCTGTGTTTGGACCTCACCATTTCCACTTTTGGCTCTTGACCCTACAGTTCAACATTTCGACTCTGAATCATCCTCCACGATAGAATACCTCTCTCCAGGGTCCTTCCACTATTCAAATTCAGTTCTTAGCAATGGGTCACACCAGCCAATCTATCTTGGCCATTCTCCTTCTCAGTTACTAAATTGCAATTGTTTCTTTTTTATCCAGGAACCTTGAGGGTATTCCCCTCCTAGTTTGATTTTTTTTTATTAAAGGGGCCATCCATCCCTTGAGTAACTACTTAAAGAAGCTTATTCATTGAATGGATATATCTCACTCAAAGTGAGAATGTGATAAGACCTTAGCCTGAAAGGGCCAAGGTTTCACATTGCACCCTCGGCCATCTCCAATCGTCCTGAAGAATATCAGGCCACTGGACCCAGATGGCTTGGGAGAAGAAAGTGAGGTTGGTGACCTTGCACAGCCCTCCCTCATTCAAATCAAAGTTAACTGCAAGTCATGTCATCATCTTGATGTCATAGTCCTCTTCAAGAATGAAAGACAAACACAGAAACAACAATCTTAATTGCTGGACACAGCTGAAGGAAATCACACCACCATGTCAACGAGTAAGTCCTCTGTAAAGTCATGTTATCCAATGCTAACTGGGTCATGATTGTTTCATGGAAATTTTTGTGTCCTTTTTTGCAGTGGTTTTCCTCCCTCCTCAAGCTATCTTGCTATCTCCCCTCTATCCCTAAACTTTTCTTACTCCTTAAGCTACCTAACTATCCCAACCTATTCTGTAATGAGAAAATGAAAGCTATCTGTATTAAGGTCCCTCTTCTCTTGTACTCCATACCTCAAAAATCACCTACATACCTACTGACATCTTAAACTCAACAAGTCTAAAACAGAACTCATTATCTCTCCCACTAAATCCACTTTTCTTCTCAATGTTCCCATGTGTTTTGAGGGCAATGTCATCCTCCAAGTCCATCTGGATTATATTCTCATATCATCCCTGAGAATTTCTTCTCCATCATCTTCCATATCCAATTAGCTTCCAAGTCCTATTGAATCTACCTTGAAATCATCCTTTGCATATTTTCCCCTTCTTTCTTTTTCAACTGCCATCACTTCAATTCAGACCCATGTCAATACTTGTCTAGGGTCCAGGGGAGGGGAACCTGCAGCCTCAAGGCCACATGTGGTCCTTCTAGGTCCTTGGGTGTGGCCTTTCGACTGAACCAAAGTTTTACAGAACAAATCCTTTTATTAAGGGGATTTGTTCTGTGAAGTTTGGATTCAGTCAAAGGGCTGCACTTGAGAAGCTAGAGAGCCACACGTGGCCTTGGCACCACAGGTTCCACACCCATGGTAGATTATTGTCCTTGCCTCCCAGTTGGGTTTCCTTACCTATTCAATCCATTCTTCATTTTATTGTTGTTGTACAACTGTTTTTCAGTCAAGGCTGACTCTTTATGACCCTGTTTTGGGGTTTTCTTGGCCAAGGTACTGAAGTGGTTTGCCATTTCTTTCTCCAGAGCATTTTACAGATGAGGAAACTGAGGCAAACAGGGTTAAGTGACTTGCCCAAGTCACCCAGCTAGTAAGTGTGTGAGGCCAGATTTGAACCCAGGGAGATGAATCTTCTTGACTCCAGGCCCAGACCTCTGTGAACTATGGCGCCACCTAGCCACCTCATCCTTCACATAACTTCCAAAATAATCTCCCTAAAATCACAGGTCTGACTATGTCCTTGCTCAGAAACTATCATTTGATCTTTGTTGTCTGTTGGATGAAAGAGAAACTATTCTGCCCGAATTTTGAGGCCCTTCACATTCTGGCCCTGACCTATCACTTTTTAAACTCATTTGACTTCACTTTCTTTCATGCATTTGATGTTCTAGCCTAAAAAAAAAAAAATCATTCTTCAGGAAGAATTGTTCATTAATGTCATATTCACTTGACTCCAGGTCTAGACGATATTTTTTCTAAAACTATTGCTCCTAAGCAGCAGTAATAAAAACATAGCCATGTCAGTCACCAGTATACAGAAAGCCAAGAGTAAATAGTGTCTGACTGGCCCTCTGTCTTTGATCATACTGGTCACATTCTTTGTCTCATGCTGCAAAGCCGAAGATGAAATTTGTAATGAATGATGCTCTCCCTTTTCTGTGCATGACATAAAGTCTAGCAAAAATAAAAACCACAATATACTGTCTTTGCTCTGTATCCCCTTCCAAATCTCTGTGCAGTGTTCTTAATCTGCTGATTGCCTAGTATCACTTTATATAGACCTTTCCATATTTCTTTCTTTGTATTTTATTTTAACTTGTGGAATAAAACAAGCATTTTCATAACACAGCACAATAAAAAAGATGAAACTGCAAATCTGTTATGCTCATCTTACTATTCCTTTCAAATATGCAGCATAATTATCACCTACATTTCTTTCTCTCCCCCCCTCTCCTTCTAATGGTAGAGATGGCTACCATTAGATACAAACAGCAAGATATACGTGTAAAATTACTCTATACATACTTCTGTTTTTCAGTTCTTTCTCTGGACGTAGACAGTATCTTTCCTCATATGTCCTTTGTAGTTAATTTGGGTATTTATAACAGACAAAGTAACTTATTTGCTCAGAGTAATTCTTAAGACAATATTGCACTTGCTGTGTCCAATGTTCTCTCGGTTCTGTTCATTTTTCTCCTCATTATTTCATGCAATGTGTGTTCATCCTTCATTACCAAAGGAGACCATGCCATCAGAGAAATAAATAGACATGACTTGCACTTGACTTTGTTTTGAGTGAGGGAGGGCTTATTTCATGCAAGTCTTTCCATGTTTCTTTATACTCATTTTTTTTTGCCGTATGTATGTACTTTTTTATCAGAGCCTCACAACCTTCAGAAATAGGTACTTCTGGTACTGTATTCTCTATTTAGTAGGAGATAAAACAGGCTTTCATGCTCACAATTCTAGGAAGTTATCAGTAAAAGGTATTCGAATCCAGGTTTTACTTACTCATAGTCTAACACTCTATCCACTAGGCCTGGGAATTCCAAGTCCTCTGATTTCAAATCAAGTAGTCTATATAGTCTTTGAAGGAATGAACAGAGATGGTGGTATGTTTTCAAAGGAATTGGAAAGGGCTGGAGTCACTTGGATAGTCCTCAAAATGTAGCTATGGCACCACCAACCTTGGGCAGGAGGATGCCTGGCATATGGCATATATCAGAGAAAGATTAGAAATGGATACACATAGACAGAATGACAAATAGACACATGGGGAGACAGAAACACAGAACGACAGAGTGATAAAGAGACAGAGACAAGCAGGAACAGGCAGATTACTGTTAAAATGTGTGTTACTTGGGAGGAGAGAGAAGATGAAAAAAGAACAATGAAGACAAATTTTTCCTATTTCACCATTTTGCTGAGAAAAATAGAGAAAATGATAGTCAGGGACACACACACAGAGACAGCT
Source organism: Notamacropus eugenii (assembly GCF_028372415.1). Taxonomy (NCBI): domain Eukaryota; kingdom Metazoa; phylum Chordata; class Mammalia; order Diprotodontia; family Macropodidae; genus Notamacropus; species Notamacropus eugenii. Next base: position 109,938,102 of record NC_092873.1, on the reverse strand, counting down.
AGTCAGAGACAGAGACACAGACAGAGACAGAGACGGAGAGACAACGACACAGAGAATGTATTCTTCACTTTTGCAACACCAAAACATTAATACTTACTAAATCATTAATACACCAAAATTTATTCAGTGTTCTCTAGTCTAGGTTATTATGCAAGATAGATTACTCACTTGTACAAATAAAGCAGTTATGAATGCAAATTCCTTGTAAGCAGAGAATATTTTGTTTTGGATTTTCTATGCTCAGCACTTACCTACGGTACCATGCTTTACTCATAATGGATGTTTCATGAATTGAATTGAAGCAGAGGCCACTCGCAGCACTAAAGACTCATCTGACCAAAATTATCGCTCCCAGAAGATGGTCACATTGTCCAAAATTCTCACCATTATTGTCTTTACTTGGGTTTAAGCTGCTTTCTCAGGTAAATTCCTCCAAAGATGGGCACTATCTGGGGAGAGGAGAAGGAAAGGAAAGGGAAAAATGAAGAGAAACTTTTCCTATTTCATCATTTTTCTCTATGGAAAGTGTGAGAGACTAGCTGCCAGATGTGATTTTTTTTTCTGTTTATTGTGTGACATTGGGCAATGCATTTTCACTTCCTACATCTTCAGTTCTCTCTCTCTCTTCTCTGTCCTCTGTCCTTGTCTTTCCTCTCCTCTCTCCTCTCTCTCTTTCTTTCTCTTTTTCTCTTTAAAAAATAGGAGGGAGGAGAGAAAGGAAAAAGAAAAGAAACAAAGAAGAGAGAACATTAAAGACACAGGAGAGGATAGAGAGAGTGAGAGAGAGGAGAAAAAGAGAACGGAGAAAGGAGAGAGAAAGTGAAGACTGGGAAGGAAAAAATGAGGTGAAAGAGGAAGAAAAAGAGAGGAGAGAGGGAGAAAAAGTGAGGTGAGAGAAATTTAAAGAGATAAGAAGAGAGAGAAAGGGAATGATAAAGAGGAAAGGAGATGGAGAGGAATAGGGAAGGGAAGAAAGAAAAAAAGAAATAGAAAAACAAAGATACAAGCACACACACACACACACACACACACACACATCCTTGTGCTCCTACATTTCATGCTTACCTATAGACCTTTCTTTGCCAATGAAATGCAGCAATAACAATTTAGTAAATAGGCTTCGGCAAGTAAACATACGACAGATGTTCTAATGAATCGGGACACTGCAGCTGGACAGACCACCCAGAATTCAAACTTCTTTTACCAAACCAAAGCATCTTGTCGCCCCAAAGAAGGCTTGTGATGGAAAAGCTGGCATGGGACCCATGGCCATTTGCTTGCCTGCTGCCTCAGTTTGGCTAAGGATAAGGTTGCATTGTCCCCAAAGGGGAAGTGATCTTTGCTTTGAAGTGCATGTGATATTATAGATGGAGCTATTGATATGATAGCAGGAGCACATCAACCTAAACACATGGCTCTGACGAGGGCCAATCCTGTGCAAAACTCCACCAATATTTTATTTTTTGGTTCATTTTCATCTCTGGGTGGCCCTTCTCTCATTTATTCCCTATTTTCTTAGGGCCTTCATGCTAATCTCTAGATGACTGATATCCCCTACTATAGACCTCCAAAATGAACCATCTCTTTTCCCATTACATAAGAAGAAACTTGCAAACAAGTAAAGTTGTCCCCATGACACACCTTCTGGGTTCCATCCTGACTCAGGGTCTTCTCCAATGCAGAATCCAGCTAATAAACGATCTGCTTCTCAGACTGTGTTTTCCAGGGTCTTCTCCAGGCAGGGCCAGGCACCAAAACTTCTTGACCAAGTTTCTAAACTCCCTTTTGTTCCTGCCTGATGTGAAGCAGCTCTCCAAGGACCTACGAGAGTGCAGTGTTACCATCTGACACAAAGATGGGTCCTTTGGTGGGATTATCTTGAAATCTAATCATATCCCTCCCTCAACATAGTTGTTTCCAACTACTAATACTCTTTCTGGACTCACTACTCAATGATTAACCTGCTCCCACATCTTATACTTGCCCCATCCCGATGATTCTGAAGCCCCGGTTGTCACCCACACAAACTCTATTACCCATTCCCAAATGACTTTTCACTTACATCTATCCATCTCAACTCTATCCCCCTACATATCCCACTACAGATATGTCCAACCCTTCCACTGTGCCTTCTGGAAGATGTTTCATAATTAGCAAACTTCTTTTCATCTTTTTCCCACCTTCCATTTTCCAGTTCTTACTGAGACCAGCTCCCTAAGGACCTTGCTTCTCTCTCTGTTCTTTCCAATACTGGTTGTACTTCTATCCATCCTCCTCTCCCCAACTCACTGCTCATAGTGGAGGAATCAGAATACCCTTGCTCCCCATTGCCACTTCCAGAATCTCCCTCTCTCATCATCGCTGAGCAACCTCTCCTCTTTCAAGGTTCGTTGTATACAAATTTATCATCCAATCCAAATCCTAGTGGCCGTCATCTGTTGACTCCCAGGGCATTCTCCTCAGTGAGTTGTATGAACCTGACTCAGTGTTTCTCTCCAATACAGCTCCTGTCCTCTTACCCACATATACATTCATTTCCATGTTTCTTTATGTGATAGAATCAGCGGTTTCTTGACATGCTGACATATCTTCTGGGACCTTGATAAAGTTTCCTTCCTCTACTCAACCTCATTGGCTCTAGCTTCTCTGATGCAACTTCCTTATTTAGGGGCATAAGAGGGCCCAGTTGCATCTAGTCATGGTCTCTTACATGTGGTGGGTGCCCAAGACCATGCAAGTTGTCATATCCTGATGACTGATAAGAAAGAAATTGCTAATTGGAGGAAGAAATTTTCATCAAATAATAATAATAATAATAATAATAGCATTTAAACATTACTTTTAAATGAATATTTAAAAATTTATAATAAAAATTAAATATTTCTTTTAAGTAGACTTTTTTTGTTTTTGTAGTATCTATATTTGCCCTGTATCTCTCCTTTCCTGCTCCCAAAGAGTTATCCTTTACTATAAAGTTTTTTTTAAGAATGAAGAGAAAAAATTTGGTGAAACTGATCAACACTTCAGAAAAAATGAAATTACACTCAGTATTTCACATCCATAGATCCTAACCTCTGCAAAGGAGTTAGGGGAGTATCTCTTTCTTGATAATTTCATATAATTTAGTTTCAATTGTTTTTTGGCTGTTTTTTTTTTATCATTTACATTATGATAGTCATTGTGTATAGTGTTTTCTTAGCTCTGCTTATTTTACTTTGTGTCATTTTATATAAATCTTTCCACTATGTTTACTATTTTTTATAGCTCAGTTCTATTCCATTGCAAGTATCAGGACTTGTTTAGTCATTCCCCAATCGATGAGCATCTGTTTTATTTCTAGCTCTTTGCTATTGCAAAAAGGGCTGCTATAAATATTTTGTGGACATGGAACCTTTTTGTGCATGAATGTCCTTGTTAGGTAAGTGTCTAGTAGTATAATTTCTAGGTCAATGAGTATAGACGTTTTAGTCATTTTATAATTGTATAATTCCTAATTGCTTTCCAGAATGATTGTACCGATTCCCAGCTCCATCACCAAGGAAATAGTGTGCGTCTTTCCAAAACCCCTCTAACACTGATTATACCCATCTCTTTGTCATTCTTGTCAATTTGATAGCTGTTATGTGAGACCTCAGGGTTGTTTTCATATTTGCTTCTCTTATTAGTGATTTAGAACATTCCTTCACATGTTTTTTGTTATTTTCAATTTTTATTTTCAGAATGGTGTGTTCATATCCTTTGATTACTTATCTATTAAGGAATGGCTTTTGGTCTTTTATATTTCTGTTAGTAGTTTGTGTAACTTCAACATCAAACTTTTATTGGAGATAGTTGATACAAAGACTCTTTTCCTATTCAACTATTTCTTTTTTTATCCTGGGTGCTCTTATTTTATTTGTGCAAAAGCTTTTCAATTTCATGTAATCAAAATTGTCTATTTAATCTTTTGGAATTGCTTCTATTCCTTGTTTTAGTTAAAAATTCATCCTTTACCCACAGCTACGAAGAGTATATTAATTGATTCTCTTATTTCTTATAATGAATTGAATATTCAGGTTAAATATATATTTGTTTTGGCATATGGTATAAAACATTAGGGTTGCTAAGTGGCACAATGGATAGAGCACCTGGCCTTGAGTCAGGAAGACTCATCTTCCTGAGTTCAAATCTGGCCTTAGTCTAAGCTGCATGACCCTGAGCAAGTCACTTCGCCCTGATTGCCTCAATTTCCTCATCTGTAAAATGAACTGGAGAAGGAAATGGCAAACCATTCAAATATCTTTGCCAAGAAAACACCAAAACAGTCATAAAGAGTCAGACATGACTGAAATGACTCAACAACAACAAATAAAATGTTGACTCAAGCCTAATTTCTGCTAGATTGCTTTTTAGTTTTCCCAACAGTTCTAATCATGATTCTATTTTGGAAAATTATGTTTCAAATGTTGGGTAACTGAGTTAAATTATTTCTGATTTTTCTTTATGTAGTGTGATTCATTGATCTAGTTTTCTATTTTTTTATCAGTATAAACTTATTTTAGTGAATTCCACTTTATAATATAGTTCAAGGATAAGAAGTGCTATTTCCCCATCTTTCCATCTTTTTTCCATTATATTCCTTGATATTTAGATTATTTCCTTTAGATTAATTTTGGTATTACTTTAGCTCTGTAAAGTATCACTTTGGTCATTTGATTGTTATAGACTTAAATATGTATGTTGACTTTGGAAATATTGACATTTTGACTATATTATCATGATCTAGAGATGAGAAATGAATATTCCTCTATCAATTAAGTTGTCCTTAATTTCTTTAAGGAATGTTTTTTCTTTAAGGAACATAAGGCAGTCCATACAAATATTGAGTGTGCTTTAGTAGAATGATTCCTAAATATTTTATGAATTTTTGAGTTACTTCAAAAGGGACTTCTCTTCATATTACTGCCTTATGGTTTTTGTTAATATCATATTGAAATTTTTATGTTGATTTTTGTAACCTCATTTTGTAGTTGGTATCTTTGCTAAACCTATAATTTAGCCAGTATTTAGATAATGGTTTAAGTTTTGTAAAGTACTTTACAAATATTTCATTTTATTCTCACAAACCCATTTTACAGATGAGGCAACTGAGGCAGATAGCAGTTGAGTGATTTGCCCTGGATCACACAGCTAATGAATGTCTGAGGCCAGATTTTAAATCATGCCTCCCTAACTTCAAGTCAAGCACTCTATCTTTATACTACTTGGCTGCCTCATGTTAATTGTTAATTGTTAATTGTCTCAGTTTCTTGGTAATTCTCTGGAATTTTCAAAGTAGACTATAATGTCATCTGTGAGATAGTTTTCTCTCTTCTTTGTGTGTCTTTATGCCTTTAACTTCCTTTTCCTGTTTTAATGCTTTGTTATAGTGGGGAGCCTGAACATCCTTGCTTTACTCCTGCATTTATTGGGAAAGCTTCTAATGTATCCTCATTACATAAAATACTTGCTTTTAAACAGGTACTTCTTATCATATTAAATCAGATTCCTCTGTTCCTATACTTTATAGAGCTTTTTAAAATTCAAATGAATATTATACTTTGCCAAAGGCCTTTTCTACTTCCATTGAGATAATCATGATGTTGGTTGCTGTTTTTAATGCAATTGTGTTGATTATTTTTGTAATGTTGACCTTCCCGTATAAATTCAATTTGATCATAAAGCATAATTTTTTGGATACGTTTCTGTAGTCTTTTTGCCAGTATTTCACTTAAGATAGTTGAATGAATATCCTTCAATGATACTCCTTTATTTGTAATTCTCATTTTTTTGCTCTGTGTTTCTCTGGTTTAAATATTAGGACTATATTTGTTTCATAGAAAGGAGATTGGTAGAATTTTTTCTCTCAGTTTTTTAAATTGATTTGAGTAGGGCAGACACTATCTGTTCTTCAAAAGTTTGACAGAATTATCCTATAAGTGAATTAGGATAGAGAGTTTCCTCTCCCTCTCTTTGGTAATTACTTTGTAGCTAGTTTTATTTCCTTTTCTGAGGTCAGATTATTTAAAGTCTATTTGGTATTCCGTTAGTTTTAGTAATTTGCATTTTTAAAGGTAGTAGTTCATTTCCTTTTTGTTGTCAGTTTTGGTGGCAATTGTGCCAATTTTTTAATTTCTTCTGCTTTTCTTGTGATTTCACATTACACATGTTTTTATTTTGTTGATTTTTCCCCCTTCTTCTAAGTCAAGTTAGCTAAAGATGTATCAGTTTTGTTAGTCTTTTCAAAGAAATGACTTTTCATTTTATCAGTCCTGTAGCATATTAGATTTCTAGCAGTGCTTCACTTTTAGTGCTTCAAAAAATGTTGTTTTCATTTGATCTGCACATCAGTCCTGTGTGGTAGTTGCTATTCTTATCCCCTAGATGGACCAGTGGATAGAGCACTGGGCCTGGAGTCAGGAAGACTCAGTTTTAAACCGAGTCTGACATAATTATTTGCTGTTTGACTTCAGGCAAGTCACTTCACCTGTCTGCCTCGGTTTTCTCAAACGTAAAATAGGGATAAAAATAACTCCTACCTCCCAGAGTTATTGTGTAGATCAAATGAAATATTAAAGTTCTAAGCACAGTGCTTGTCACATGGTTAATGTTTAATAAATGCTTGTTCCTTTCCCCTTCCATTTTTATAGGTGAGGAAACTGAAGGTAATAGAGATTAAGTAGTTTGCCTGGGTCCCACAGCTGGTAAATACCTGAAACAGTATTTACACTCAGGTCTTCCTGACTCCAAGTTGAGCGCCCTATTTAGTATGTCACCTAGGTAAGCCCCTGCCATCAGAACATTGATACTAAAATTTTTGAAGTGATTTTGGACATTTTCTGAAAGAAATAATACTTGCTGTAGAAGCCTATGTGTGCTTTCTCTAGTACATTCCAGGAACTAAGATAAAGAGGATGGAATATGAATAATGCTTTGTACACCATTAGATGGCTTTTCTTATTGGGCCAGTTCACTTTCAAAAACCTTGCCAATCAAGTTATTTGTGACCCAAGTAGGCCAAAGCTTTTCTTTCAATAAACTTTGCTGTGACATTTGCAGAGAAATGGAAATTTTTTTGGCAACTATTAGAACAGAGTAAAGAAAATAATGCCATTAGCAGGGGATTCAAAAGTGAAGATGTTAGGGCCAAGCAGGGGAAAAACCCATCTGTATTAGGCAAGTGGCTTGGGAAACAAAAGTCAGTGCCCTGAGGGGTTTCATTCTATTATTTATTTTAAAATATGTTGAGTTTTTTTGTTTGTTTGATATCTTTTTGGGGTATCAACTCCCCTGACTTCTCTACCTGAAGACCAGCTATGTTGCCTCTCACTGCTCCCCTAGGCTTCTCCAGAACATAAAGGGCATTTCTAGTGCCTAGGCTCTGCCATTGGCTACAATCCCCACTGATAGTTCCCTTAAGTGTAGGGGCATCCCTAGTACCTCAGTTTCAGTTAGTCACTAACAATTGCATTAACTGTTATAAAGGAGTATTTACTTCAAAGGTATAATAACAAATATCCCAACATCCTCCCAAACATATGAATTTAACACCACTGCCACCCCTCCTTGCACCACAAAGTTCTCAGTTCAGCTCATTGCTCTATAGTGCAATCCCAATTCTAAGTCCCAAAACCTTCAGGCCTGACCCGCCCCCTCCCCACCAAGCATCCCAATTTCTCAGGGCTTTCTTGCCAGTTTGGCTGCAAAATCCAATCTGGAATGCTTGAACTTCTGGATCCAGTGAGGATTGTCGCCTGTCCCTGAAACTAAGGATAAACCAAAACTGTTCTGATTGGATGGGGTTGGGATGAGGAGGGAGGGGGCTGGATCAGGGAAAGTAGATTTATATTGCATTGCTTTTAAGTAGGATAAGGTAAGACGAGCAGTTGGGACAGTTCAGGACAAGGCTCCTAACCTATTCTTTTGAGGCTGACTAGTGTTGGGAAACAGGATTTTATACCTCAAGGCAGATAAGATGGTGCAGTGAGTGAAACATTGGACCTGGAGCTGGGAAGACCTGTCTTCAAATCAGGTCACAGACACTTACAAGCTGTGTGATCTCGGACAAGTCACTTCACTTCTACTTACCTCAGTTTCCCCATCTGTAAAACTGGGATAACAGTAATACCTGGGATTGTTCTAAAGATAAAATTAAATGATATATGTAATGTCCTTTATAAACCTCAAAGCACTGTTGTTGCTGTTCAGTCTTTTCGGTCATGCCCGAGTTCATGACCCCATTTAGGGTTTTCTTCACAAAGACACTAGAATGTTGTAGAGCTCATTTTACAGATGAGGAAACTGAGGTAAACAAGGTTAAGTGACTTGTCCAGGGTCACACAGGTAGTAAGTGTCTGAGGCTAGATTTGAACTTAGGAGGATAAAGTCTTCCTGATTTCAGGCTCCGCCCTCCATCCACTGTGCCACCTGGCTACCTCCAGAGCATTATATAAATGCTAATTATTATTTTATCATTATTATTTTTATAGTAATAGAAGATGAAGAATAAAATTCCAAATTTCTGGTCAGTGCTACCTAGGTTTTCCAAATTTCTATTTTCTTTAATGCTATTTAAAACTTTGTCCCTTTCTTTTTCTTTTGGTTGGCAAGTGATGAATCACTCGAATAAATCAGTAAATGATCTAAATTAAGGAAGCAAGCGGCGCGGGGCTGTTTCCATAATTGTCAAGGCCACATCTATGGGCCTCTGCTGTCTGGGCTTCAGAAATTTGCCCTTCCACTGTGCTTTATGAAGTGGGCTAATCGATTCCATTAAACAAAATGGAGTTGTAGCAAATCCATTGCTTTCATTTGGTTCTTAAGTGAAATGGAGAGATGCTGGCTGAACACACTGTTCTGTTTCTAAACCGAGTGCTTTATTTGGCCAGGAAAGATGTGATTTAAGGGAACAGAGTCAATTGTATTTAAAAGGAAAATGGATTGACTTGTGATAGAACACAAGAAGCTTTAAGATGGTCCACCTTGCTAACCTGAATGACTTTGGAGCCTAGGGGTGGTGGTGGTAAATATTACTCACCTCATATTCATTCCAATTTGATTGTAAAGGGGTAATTATGCCATCAAGTACTTGAATTTTTTTTTTAACATTTTGGAATAAAGAGAGAAAGTTCTTCTTTGAAAAGGACTATAAAAATTACCTTTCTATCCCAAGTGGAAATTAGCTTGGGGAGTGGGCGTGGAGTCAAAAAACTTGCATTGGAGTCCTGGCTTTGCTACTTATGACATGGATGACTGTGTTAGGGCAGCTAGATGGTGCAGTGGATAGAGCACCAAGCCTAGAGGTAGGAAGATTCATCTTCCTGAGTTCAAATCTGGCCTCAGATACTTACTAGCTGTGTGACCGTGGGCAAATCACTTAACCCTGTTTGCATCAATTTCCTCCTTTGTAAAATGAATTGGAAAAGGATATGGCAAATCTCTCTAGTGTCAAGAAATCCTAAACGGGGTCACAAAGTTGGACACTGCTAAAAATGACAAGAGACTCTGTGCTAAGCCTATCTCCTCCAATATAAAACTATGACTGTAGAAGCATGGATTTAGAGGAAGAAGGTCATCTAGCGTCACTGTCTCATCTCACAAATAAGAAACCTGCAGCAATAAACTAGGCCCTGGAGTCTGAAAGATCTGAGTTCAAATCCAGTCTCAGACACTTATTAGCTAGGTGACCCTGGGCAAGTCACTTAATCCTGATTGCCTTAGTTTCCTCATCTGTAAAATGAGCTGGAGAAGTAAATGGTGAACCACTCCAGTATCTTTGCCAAGAAAACCCCAAATAGAGTCACAAAGAGTTGGACACAACTGAAATAACTTTACAACAACAAGCAATAACATCTACCTCACAAAACTTAAGGGGTTGAAATGAGATAATGTATGTGTAACATCTTTGAGTGTTGATTGTGAAGAATTGGCTTCAGTCCTTTGGATCCTTTCTGCTATCTTCTCCCTGATGGAAAGGGGAAGGTCCGAGTCCTTCTCAAGCATTCTTCTCCCCGGGAGGATGTTGAGGATGTGATCTTCAATCATTATCCTTTCCTTTCCCCCACCTTTTTTTTACCCTCTGGAGAGTTTATAAGCCATAGCTTTAGCCCAAGTGTTTTGCTCTGAGATGTTCATTAGGGTTCAGTGACCTTCTTGATCTATTCCTTCTCTACTATGGCTTATTCCTCCTTTCAGTCTTTCCTTTTCCCTTTTCTTTTGTTCCATTATCCCCATACAACTGATTGTTTCGGACTCAGCTTAAGCCCTGTGTGACACTAGGGAACCCACCTTCCCACTAAAGCTGTTCAGCTTCTTTCCCTCAGTGTCTCTTCAGTATGCCAGTGTGACTCAAGTCCTTTCAACTCAAATACTGAGATAATCCCAACTCTTTCTCAGGGTTCAGATGGAATATTTATTTCTCTGTTACAAATCTATAGATATCAGTCGGTTCTCAAGCATCTATTACATGTATAAAGCGCTTTGTCAGAGACATGACTAGCAACATATATGTATATAGCATGTTGTATATTCATATATAATGTACATTTAAATATGTACACATATACATGCTTATAGACGTATTTGTTTGCAGATAGATACCTACAACTCTTCTGATGGGGGTCTGGGGCAAGTGAACTTGAGACATGATAAAGCAGCTTCTGTATAGGCCACGTTTTAGGGTACATAAGAGAGACTAAGAAATTCACATAGGTTTCTGTCTCTAGAGGGGAAGAATCAGGCTATGTATTTTAATTTTCTGTTTTAATTGGATGCCTTCCTCCTGAGAGGTGGCTGAGATATAGGCAGTGAGGAAATGAGGAACAGGGAGAAGCGGTCATTCTGTAATATGTGATATGACTTTAAAAGAGGCAAGACTGAATAGGATATCCTTGGGATTGGGGAGAATCTAAAGATAGGGTTCAGGATATGGGCATTGAATGTCTCTCCTATTTACTCCTAGTGAAATAAGAAAACGGAGGCATTCATTATCTCAAATGCTTAGAAGCCTCTCCCCAGTTCATAAGCTCATATATTTATAGCCAGAGGGGGCCTTAGGTGCCAGCAAAACCAACCCTATTACTTTACGCTGAGATCTATAGGGAATAAGTGATTTACCCAGTCACACAGTTAATGTGTCTAAAGGAGAGATTGAACCCAGTTCTTCCTGACTCCAAGTTTAGTATTCTGACCATTGTACTTCTCTGCCATGACTTGCCTCCTAGGACCTCATATAGCCACCCTCCCCACCCTACCCTTTTTTTTGCACCACTAAGGAAATGTGGATTTTTTGTTTTTTATTATTTTTCTACTTTCTCTTACTACTTGTCTTCCTTGAGGGAAGGGACTACTTCTCATCAAAATTTTGTACCTCCCTTAGAGCCTAGTACATGGATTGGCACATGGATAGACACCTAATAAAAGTCCACTGACTGAATGAAATTGGAGGATATTAAGAAGGGCAGTTAGGAGAGAGCCAAAGGCAAACTTCACCTAATTCTCCATTTTGCAGGAAACCTTTCTTCATCAATGGAAAACAAATGACTGCTAATCCTGAGGCCTGTAGGGAGAAAACCATCTTCCAAGGCAGAATCCTATGTTACCAAGGGCTCCTCGGCTGCCAGGAGAAAACCACATCATGTGCTAGCCCACGTTATGGGCGTCTCCCATGGAGTGGGATTTGGGGCAGCCTGGCCCCTGAGAACCTAGGAGCAGCTTTGCCCAGCACTGGGGCTACCGTGTTCTCTACTGAATTGCAATTTTTCCTTTTGGTATCGATAAACAGCTGCAAAGACAAATTAGTCCTGTTTACTGTCAAATTAGCATGGAAACCAAGGCTTTCTGCTCTTTGTTTACAGCTCCCGTACCGCTCGTCCCAGCTCCCTGGAGTGATTAAATGCAGGCAGACGGCTTCTGACGGGGATGCTCTCCCAGATCAAGCAGGAGGCAAATTTTGTTTGTCTTCTAAAATAAACTATCTTTTCAGGTTCATGGGCTCAGAATAACAGGGATTGGGTTTCCCCAGCTGTTTTTTATTCCTCTGTTAATTTTACTTCTGGCTCTTTCGAATGATGGGGTCTGCCTTTGTGCTAAAGAAAGGAAGAAAGTGGAGACTTGTAAAAGAGAAAAAGGAAGGGAAGGATGAAGGTTGTATATACGTATAATATTCTCACAATGCTACAACTCATAATGCAAAGGGTTTTAGTTCATCTACATGGTAAGTTTAGTGTACTTCTTATAAGTATATGAGAGGCTGTGTAGCATAGTTTCTAGAGGGTTAGCCTCAGTTCAGAAGACCTGTGTTCAAATCTGAACTCTGATCCATACTGTTTGTGTCACCTTGGGTAAGTCTCTTAACCTCTTAGTGCCCTGAGACAATTTTCCAAACTGTATTTCAAAGTCATTGTACAGTGGTTTTTCTTACATTAATGAAAACACAGGTCTGATCAATTTTTTAAGGTTAATACAAATCAATGTTCAAGAACTATATTATTGTACCATCTCTATAATATTTTCTACTCAACAAAGGAATCAGCCTGGATGATTTCCTTTCCTGTAGGACTTTCTGAAGGCCAGCTGTCAGTTAAATGCCCCCGTGGCTGGAAGGTTGACATTCCACATCTCCAGGCTTAATAAGTTTTGATATCAGACCAAATTCACTTTACACCATATAGATCTTCTATACCTACCCTCTCTTTCAAGATAGGAAGCAGACAGGGTCATCCCAAGTGGGTGAGGAGGAAAGTATAGTGAATTCTCCCCAACATACTAGTAAAAATTTGATTGGTAGTTTGGTTTGGGATATATAGCTGAGGAAAAAAGCCTAAGATTTAGCATTCAAAACCTTATGCCATATCCCAAAATATACATATATGGGCGAGGAGAAGGTTGAACAATTGAGAGGTCTACTGGAGTAGTAACTGGTTAAGTGATTTGACCAGGCTTATGCAACCAGTATGTGCCAAGGGTAGGCCTTGAACACAGGTCTTGTGACTACAATTGGTCTTTTTTTCACTACTCCAGGCTCTCCTTCCCCCACTCCCACACTGGTCTTTTCAGTCTCCCTTTGTGTGTTGTCTTTCCACATTAGATTGTAAACTCCATAAGGAACTGCCTTTCATTTTTCATATTTGTATCTCCAGAGCTTAGCACAGTACCTGTCACATAGTAGGCCCTTAAAAATATTTATTGATTACTAACTAAATAAGAATCATAGAATCAAAGAATGTTGTTTTTTCATCAGTAAGTGCAAAACAGCACAGTTGGAATTTAGTTTAAATATATATTTTTCTCAATATTGTATAGCGAACCATCTTCCTCAACTCCTAAGCAAATGCAATATAAAGTCTTATTGAACTTAAATACTGTCAGCTGACATTCTTTCACTGAAAAGTATTTTTAATGTTTTGCATGGCATAATCAATATCATATCGCTTACCTCCTCAAGGGTCTGGGTAATGACAAGAGGGAGGGAAAGAATTTTGAACTCAAAAATTGTTTAAATGAATGTTAAAAATTTTTTAATTGTAAATGAGAAGTACTTAACTATATTGAAAACTATTTTTAATTAATGTATATTTTAAGGGATGCAAAGAACTGATTTTATTATATAGATGAATTAATAGAGTTTGAGATGAAGGCAGAGAGTAACAAAGCCAAAAGCAAGATGTGGAGGAATGATGAATAAGCCAATTTGTAGTAGGAATGCTGTTGCATCTCATTTCGGTTATGTTTGACTCTTGATGACCCCATCTGGAATTTTCTTGGCAAAGACACTGGAGTGGTTTGCCATTTCCTTCTCCAGTTCATTTGACTGATGAGGAAACTGAGGAGAACAGGGTTAAGTGACTTGCCCAGGGTCATACAAGTAATGTTTGAGGCTAAATCTGAACTCACTAAGAGGGGTCTTTCTGACTTCAGTCCTGGTACTCTATCCACTGTGTCCCCTAGCTGACACTTAGCTGTAAGAGAAGGTTCAAGTAAAGTAGGGGCAGAATGGTTAGAAATTATTAAGTTAAATTATCAAGGAAATCTGCCCAGATAGCTTAGATCCAGAGTGTAAAGTAGAAATTCAAAGAATCCACTAATCACCTCCTGAAAAAGATCCCAAAATGAATACTGCATGGGAATATTATAGGCAAACGTCAGAGCTCCCAGGTCAAGCATAAAATATATCAAGCAGTGAGAAAAAAGGAATTCCAATATTACAGAGCCACAGTTCAGGATCACACAAGATTTAGCAGCTTCTACATTAAAGTAGTGGTGGTCATGGAATATGATATCCTGGAAGGCAAAAAGGATGGGGCTACAACCATGAATAACCTACCCAGCAAAACTGAGAGTAATGCTTCAGGGGGCAAATGGATAGTTAATGAAACTGAGGACTTCCAAGCATTCTTAATGAAAAGACCAAAACTGAATAGAAAGTTTGACATTGAAACACAACACTCAAAAGAAACATAAAAAAATAAAGAGTGTAAAACTTTTTTTTTTTTTTACTTTACTCATATGAAAGAGTAATTATAAGGGTCTCCATAAAGTTAAACTATTTTACATTCCTATATGGGAAGATGATGGGAAGGACTTTATCATTTTTAGGGCAATTAACAGGAATTTAATTAGGCACAGTGAATTGATTATGTTGGAATGATCTCCAAAAAAAAAAAAATGGAGTGAGAAAGAAGGATGCACTGGGAGAAGCAGAAAAGGAGAGGTAGAATGGGGGAAATTATCTTACATAAAAGAGGTGTGCAAGGAAGAGCCTTTACAGTGGAGGAGGAAACGGTGGGGGGTTGTGATGGAAAGTGCTTCAACTTCACTCTCAGTGGAATTGGTTCAAAGAGAGAAAAAAATATCTGTCTATCATCTATTACATATCTGCAGTTGTTGACATAAATGTAACTTACCAAATAGGGAACTAGGAGGGGAAGGGGATAAGAGGAAGGTGGAAGGGATGATAAAAGTCAGGATAGATGAAGGAAGGCAGTGGTTAGAAAAACCAGGATAAAAAGATAGAGAAAAGAAGAGGCTGAGGAAAATGGGATGGAGGAAAATACACAGTAATCATAACTGTGAATGTGAATGGATGAGCTCACCCATAACATGAAAGTGGAGAGCAGAATGGATTAGAAACCAGAATCCAACAATATGTTGTTTACAAGAGACACACTTGAAACGGAAAGACACACAAAGAGTTAAAAATAAAGGGCTGGAGCAGAATATAATATGTTTTAGCTGAAATTTGAAAAAAAAAAGGCAGAGGGAGCAGTCATGATCTCAGACAAAACAAAAGCAAAACTAAACCTAATTAAAAGGGATAGTCAGGAAAACTACATTTTTCTAAAAGGTACCATGAACAATGAAGTAATATCAAAAAATTTTATAGCAAGTTTCTCTGAGGAAGGTCTCATTTGTCAAATGTATACTGAGCATAGAACTGAGTCAAATTTATAAAATTAAGGGCCATTCCTCACTTGATAAAGGTCAAAGGATGTAAATAAGCAGCTTTTAGAAGAAATTAAAGCTATCTATAGTCATATAAAAATACTCAGAAATCATCATTGATTAAAGAAAAGTAAATTAAAGCAACTCTGAGGTATCATCTCATGCCTATCAGAAATGACAAATAGTGGAGGGAATGAGGTGGAAAAACAAGTACATTAATGAATTGTTGGTTGAATAGTGAACTGGTCCAACCATTCTGGAAACCAAGAACTAGGAACTAGCGGAACTAGGAACAGGAACTTGGAACTAGGCCTAAAGGGCCATAAAACTGTTCATGGTCTTTGACTCAACCATGCCACTACCAGGTCAGAATGCAAGAGAGATCAAAGGAAAGGTGAAAGGATCTATATGTACACAAATATTTATAGCAGCTCTTTTCGTGGTGGCAAAGAATTGGAATTTGAGGGGATGCTTATCAACTGGGGAATGGCTGAACGAATTGTGGCAAATGATTGTAATGGAATACTATTGTGCTGTGGGAAATGATGAAGGGGGTGGTTTCAGAAAAATATGGCCAGACCTATCTGAACTAATGCAAAATGAAGTGAGAAGTACTGGGAGATCAACGTACATAGTGACAGCAACATTATAATGATACTCAACTGTGAAAGACTTGGCTACTCTGATCAATACAATGATCCAAGACAATCCCAAAGAATTCCTGATGAAAAAATGTGCTCCACCTCCAGAGAGAGAACAGATGAACTCTGAGTGCAAGCATAATTTTCTCACTTTATTTTTCTTGCTTTTAAAAAAATATGGGTAATATGGAAATAAGTTTTGCATGATTTCATATGTGTAGTTTGTATATTGCTTGCCTTCTCAGTGGATGGGGAGGGAGTAGGGCAGGGAGAGAATTTAAAACTCAAAATTGAAAAGAATGTTTAAAATAAATAAATACTAAATTTATTTACATTTGCATCTGTCTACATATCTATATATACATACTATATATGCATATACATACACACATATATATAAGGCTAAGCTAAGGAGTTTGACACAAAGATAAAAATGCTAAATAGCCTAAGAAAGTATAAACACTCTTCTGATGATGTCACTCTTCTACTCAATAATCTTCAGTGACTCCCCCATATCAAGTAATAAAATGCAAGCTTCTGACCCTGGCATTCAAAGCCCTCTACAATCCTACTTAATGTTAGATCAAACTGATCTAAAATGAATTTGAAAAGAAATGAAATCTGTTAAAAACCATCCCTCCTCCACAGAAATATCCCGAGCTCCCCTGAAAATTTCCAGGTACTTCAGAGATAATATAACTGAGCATTTGGATGCATAAGAGATTCCTCCTGACTTCCTGCCTTCCTATTTCCAGTTACATGGTGACTTTGCACTGAAAAATCTTAGCATTTTGGCAGCGAGTGGTATATATTGAGTAGGGACTGCCTAGGTCTTCAACTTGCCTTATGACAACCTCAGAGGGTCAGGTAAAAGCAGAAACAACTTCTCACTTGATCTCTTTCCTCAACCCTATAGGTGGCATCATGTAACTTTTTTTCTCTTTTAAATAGTATTTTATTTTTCCAATCACATGTAAAGATCTTTTTAGACATTTACTTTTTAAAAGTAAAATTTTGAGTTCCAAATTTTCTCCCTCCCTCTTCCCTAAGATGGCAAGCAACTTGATATAGGTTATTTACATCATGTGACTTCTAGTGCTTCATGGCCCCCAAACAATCAGGACTTCATTATCCCCTACTCCTAGATATGACTTCATTCATGCATACAAATGGGCTGAGTGGCACTGTCTCTGAAGGACCTAGAAGCATCCAGGGGAGCTCTGGGCACACCATCTCTGAAATGGCCTCTCTAGAGCACTTAGGCCTCTGCTACACTTTGAACAAGTTGGATACTTTATGTGTTTCGGTGATGGAGCCATGCACTGACTGTTGTATGTCAAATACAAGCTTATCTCTCTGTTTATGCAGAAACTGAAAGCTCATTTTGAATACAATTCTGCCATTTGCTATGTCTGTTAAACTGTACGAGACATCTAACTTCTCTGGCCTCCTTTTTCTTACCTATAAAATAAAGGAGTTTTATTTGGTCACCTTTAAAGTACATTCCAGTTTTCAATTTATAAGGCAATGAAGAAATCAAGTGCTAAAATATTATAAAGTGTTGTTCAGTTGTGTTCCACTCTTTGTGACTCATTTGGGGTTTTCTTGGCAAAGATACTGGAGTGGTTTGCCATTTGCTTCTTCAGCTCATTTGACAGATGAGGAAACTGAAACCAATAAGGTTAAGTGAATGTCCAGGGTCATACAGCTAACAAGTGTCTGAGGTCACATTTGAACTCACCTTCCTGCCTTCAGATTTGGAACTCTATCCACTGTGCCACCTAGCTTCCCCTTTCTTGACAAAGTGATTTACCATTTTCTTCTCCAATGGATTAAGGCAAGCAGAGGTTAAGTAACTTGCCCAGGGTTTTGCAACTATGAGGCTGAATTTGAACTCAGGTCTTCCTGACTACAGGTCCAGTGCTTATCCACTGAGCTACCTAGCTACCCCAAATTATAAAGTGTCTTTGTCTTAATTAAATAAGACAAATACAGTAGCAAGACCATGGAAGATGATCCAAACATTTCCATTGCCTTCATGACTTTCACTGCTTACAGGTACTGCTTAAAGGTAGTGGACCTCCAAAGTTGGTTCCTTAGGTAGAACAGAAGACATGAAAGCAAATTAAGAACGCAGCTTCCTTTTTAATTCAATTCCTTATGCCTTCAACTAAGTGACCTCTGTCGCTTATAATAAATGATACTGAAGTCATTTAAAATTTTAGGTTTAAATTAAATTACATTTCAATTTAAGTCATTTAAAAAGATGTCATTTAAAACAGGGTTTGCTGACTATAGGGGTAGCAGAGTTTCCATAACTTATTGACCTTGTTTTGTCATTAGAGAGAGTCAACCTTTGACCAGAAAATGGCAGATCCTTTCCCTGTGATTTACAAATTACCCAGAAGCCTCTGGCTTCCTGGAATTTCCACTTAAAGAGTACAGATATCCAAAGAAACATTTTGAAACCTCACAATTTTCACTAACAAAACCAACCAACTAACCAAATTAAAGGGTGAGGGAGAAGGGTGGGCAGGCTACATAGGCAGTAGAGGGAGATATGAAACAGAGAAGGCAGAGTTTAAGCACTCGAAAAAAAAATGGAGAAGTATAGTCATGTATCTGTGGTAGACCACACTCTCGAAGACATTTTCTGGGCTTTCTCTCTCTCTTCGTCTCAACTTCTTTTGGCATAAGACTGGGTTCCAAGCCCAGAGATGCATTGCATTTTACAGCCTGGAGGGAATTTAAAGATCATTTAATCTGACTTTCTCATTTTACCGATGAGGAAACTGCAGTTCAAAGTGACTTGTTGACAATCGCACAACTAATTTGTGTCAGAGATAGGATTAGAACATTGGTCTCCTGACTTTCAGTTCAGAAGACTGGTGGGAAATCCATTTATACCCCCTGGCTTCTCATGTGAATATTTGAATCTCTAAACATAAAAAGCAAAAGCCTATTCTGGGGCACCATGAGACTGGCAAGCCATTCTGAAGAGAGATGAAGGGTTTTGTGTTTGCCAATTTCTTTCTTGCTAAATCTCCTTTCAGGACAGCTATTTGGCACAGAGTCATGGAGTTCTAGACCTGGAATTGAGAAGACCAGAGTTCAAATCCAGCCCCAGACCTTTACTAGCTGTATGAGCCTGGGCAAATCATTCAAGCTCCATATGTGTCAGTTTCCTCATTTGCAAAAGCATGTTAGTCCCAGGGTTGTTGTGAGAATAAAATATTTGTAAAGCACCTGACAAACTTCAAAGTGCTATATAAACGCTGGCAAGAAGCTAGAAGGACTACACAGGATGGTCTTTACCCAGAAAGGTTGAAGAGACCTTCATGACTCTGTTTTGGTTCCTCATCAGTCAGAGTCAACAAACATTTAAAAAGCACCTACTATTTGTCAGCTGCCATACTAAGCACTAGGGATGCAAAGAAAGACATAAGATAGTCCCTGGCTCCAAGGAGCTCACAATCTAATGAGAGAAGATAACACAGAAACAGAAACTGAAAATACTCAATGTAGAGGTAAGGGGGCAGGGAAGAAGCTGTGAGTTATAGACTTGATTTCATCTTGCAGAATGATGAGAGTCTCTGGAGATCCTGGGCAGGAGAGCAGCCACGTGGGAGATAATGCCCGCACTCCGATTAGGCTTCCCAAAATACTGCTTCCACCAATCAAAAACCTTCAGTACCTCCCTTTGTGGTCTGCAAAAAGAAGTTCAAATTCATTCTAATAACATCTAAGGCCTTGTGTCACCTGGCCATTTTAACTGTACTGCCCTCCACTCTTCTGTTTGAACCTATTGAACTTGTGGTCAGCAAGACCTGAATTTGAATCCTGCCTCAGACATTTATAGTTGTTCCACCTTGGGCAAGTCATTTAACTTCCTTTATCCTCTGTCTCCTTATTTGTAAAATGGGGATGATACTAGCACCTACCTGCCACTGTATGATCAAATAACATGTGTAAAATAACTTGTAAAACTCAAAGTGTTTTATTTCTTTATCATCATCACCATCTTAACATTATCCTCTTCAGGCTCATACCTACCTCTGTAACTGACCAGACTGGACTTGTCACCTGGAATGAATGCCTCTCCTTTCTACTTATTTGCCTACTTAATTTTATTTAAAATTTTTTTATAAATTTATTTTTAGTTTTCAACATTCACTTCCATAAGTTTTAAATCTTCTCCACCTCCCTCCCTTCCCCCCTCCCCAAAACGGCATGCAATCTGATGCAGGCTGTACATACACACTCTTATTAAACATATTCGCACATTAGTCATGTTGTATAGAAGAATTAGAACGAATGAGAGGAAACGTGAGAAAGAAAAAACAAAACAAAAGGAGAGAAAATATTATGCTTCAATCTGCATTCAGACTCCATTTCTCTGGATGGGGTTGGCATTTTCCATCATGAGTCTTTTGGAGTTATTTTGGGTCCTTGTATTGCTGAGAGCTAGTCTCTACCTACCTATTATCTAAGAACCAACTTAAGTTCAGTCTCCTCCAAGATATCTTCCCTGATTATTCTGGACCACGATGGCCCTTTCCTTCTGAGTTTCCAACAGCACAACTTACTGTCTTCCTCCATCTCTCTTCCTTCCCTCCTTCCTTCCTCTCCATCCTTTCTTTCCTTCCTTGCTTTCTTCATTCCTTTTTTCCCTCCTTTCTTCCCTTCCTCCCTTCCTTTCTTCCCATGTTCTTTCCCTCCCTTCCTTCTCCACATACCAAAGTTTGTCCTGTTATTCCCCAATTGATAAGCATGTACTTTTTTCAGGTGTTTGATTTTTGGGGTTTTATTTTTTTGCTACAACAAAAAGTGTTAATATTTTGTACATATGGGTCCTTCCTTTCTTTGACCTTTTTGGGAACATATCCTTAGTCACTGGATTGCTGTGCCAAAGAGCACACACATTTTTGCATATAGTTATGAATTTCTTTCTAAAACGTTGGATTAATTCACAGCTGCACACTGTACAGCAGGGAGCCTGTCCTCCCACAGCCCCTTCAACAATCGCCATTTTTATCTTGTGTCATCTTTGCCAATATTATGGATACGAAGTCAAATCTCAGAGTGGTTTTAATTTGCAAATCTCTTATGATTAATGATTTGTAACTTTTTGGAGATGATTGTTGCGAGCTTCCATTGCATTATTCATTTGAAAACTATAGAAAACTGAAAAAAGCATTTGAAAACATTCGAAAATTTATTCCCTAACAGATTGATGGCCAAAGGCTATAAATAGGCCTATTTAATTTAGGGTTAGGTATATTTGTATATAGATATATTTATAACCTTTATCCATATATATTAAGGAATGACTCATTCCTATATATTTTAGATATCAGACCTTTATCTGTAAAATGTAAAACTTTTACTCCAGTTAATCATAGCTAGTATTTATATAACACTTTAAGTTTTATGAAGTACCATTTATAAAGTACACCTATTCTTCCCATGGATGCTAATTATATTTATAGGTATTTTGGGGTGTTTTATTAACTAATTGTTTTTACTAAACAATTTCAGAAAAAGACCTTTACTAAAAGCTAGCTAAGTCTAACGAGCTACAGTATAGCCAGTCATAGGATTCCCTAAGAATTTGACGTAGCAGACACCCATTGCGCACCAAACCATTGAATATGAGTTTAGGTTGGAAGAATTGTCTAGAGAGGTTTACGGTTAAAATGTTACTAAAACAAACACACAAACGGATCAATAAAGCAAATAAAACTACAGTGCTTTACGCACGTTAAATCATTTGATTGTCACAACAATATCCAACCCTGTGAAACTCCCATCGAATCATACAGATTTGACATCTACCCCTGGAACCTAACAATTTTATTATCCTCATTTTACGGATGAAGAAACTGAGACAGAGAGAAAGTGACTTGCCCAGGATCACACAGTTAAGTAAGCATTTGAGGCAGGATTGGAACTCAGGTCTTTCTGACTCCAAGTATCCACCAAGCCCCCTACTGCATACCATTTGTTCTTGTACTTCAAACGCCACGGATTTTGCTTGTGCACCAGCTTTTCGACTTTATTCGCCATTTCTTTTGCAAAATCCTGTCTAAGTCCTGCCTATGAAATGATGGTAGAATCAGGCAAGCCATGGAAAGCGAAAAGCTGATTTAAGCCAAGTATCTGGCTCAAGCACAACTCGGACCCATAAAGCTGCTGAAAAGCCGCCAGCTCTGCCCCCAAAACTCGAGAGCTACTTCTCTATTTCTACTTCTCTTGGGCGCATGCTTCAGCCCAGTGGTTAAAGCTCAGGTCCTATCTCCCGGGAACAAATCCAGATCTCTGGCTGGGTGTAACTTAGGGCTCTGGTTTGTCTCCATCCTCATTAGGAAAGAGAAGGAGTTCGCCAGAGTCTTGCTCTCTTTGTTTTCCTTTTCAGCTTGCTTCCCTCTCCAAACCTCTGCGGTGAGGAGACCTACATTCTAAGCCTAGCTCCCTCATCAACAACTTGGGTGACTTTGGACAAGTTGTTTCCCATTTCTGGACCTCAGTTTCCTCCTCTGTAAAATGAGGAGGTTGCATCAATGATCCCGAAGGTTCTTTCCAGTTTGGAGATGCTTCGCTTTTCTCGGCTTCAATTGATGAAGCGGACCAGTATTGAATTCCTCCTCAGTCTTCCAACCTCAGTCGTCTCTTTCCAGGGCTGGGATAACTTTAATTCCAGGGCTGCAGACTTGC
Source organism: Notamacropus eugenii (assembly GCF_028372415.1). Lineage (NCBI taxonomy): Eukaryota > Metazoa > Chordata > Mammalia > Diprotodontia > Macropodidae > Notamacropus > Notamacropus eugenii. Next base: position 109,915,288 of record NC_092873.1, on the reverse strand, counting down.
AACATTAAAAACCCTTCCCAGTGGAACCTAATTGGATCCATACTGAATCCAGGCACGCCTGCTTCCACAGAGGGTCTGGCGATTTCCAGGCAGACTTTTTGTTCCGTGTCACTCTGAATTTAACTCATTTCATTTCAATTTGATGTCGTTTTGAGTGTGTGTTTATTTTACCTAATAAGTGAATCATTTACCCCATAAAAATCTCATTTTGGAGGAGGTGGGGTTGAAGGGGGAGGAAGGAGATTCAGGAATGGGCTCACTGACCTGCTCAGTTAGCTGGGACCAGGGGGTGAGGGGTGATGTCATCTCCACTGATGGAGGCCAGACACGCAGGGATAAACAAGGCTGCCGTTCTCCCCCTGTTGGAATAGACAGTGTGCCAAGGCAGTCGTGCGGATTTGAAAGAAAGAGAATCCAGTGTTGATTTCATTATACAGACACCAAGAAGTCTCCACAAATGTAAGAATCTGTTGACCCACTGTTTGCTTCTAAATTAGAGACAGGATTTAGAGGCAACTGACAATATCCAACCCTGTGAAATTCTCATGGAATCCTACAGATTTGACATCTACTCCCACCCACACTGCACCCAAATGCCCACGTGAATGTGTAGCTTCATTTATTCAGTGACATTTAGCATCATCTAACATCAAAGCGATTTCTGTCTTCTTTGTATCTGTGGCCTGAATATTCTTGAAGGGGCCAAATTCATCTGGTAGGGGCAATGTGGTATAGGGTGGGGGAGAGGGAAATGCTCAAATGGAAATTAGAAAGCTCTAGGTTTTAGTGTTGCTTTCTGATACTAGCTCTTTGACCAGAGCCAAGTCTCTTAACCTCTCTGAGACTTCGAGTCCGAACGACGGGAGTTCAAGTCTTGCATCTGACACATTCTGGCTGTTTGATCCTGGAGAAGATAACTTTCTTTTCAGCGTTTTAGGTCACTGTCTGAAAAGACAAATTGCCAGCAAGGTGCCAATCAGCATCAATAAAGGAAGATCTTCTTAACAAAGTTTCCTGCCTTAATGAAATCGCAAATGTCATTTTTTTAAAAAAAATCTGTTTGTGTGATTATAATCATTTTCCCAATTTCAAAGATGGAATTGAGAAATAAAGAAGTTGTGTGGACCTCTTATATGAGGGGGGAAAAGGAAGGTAGAAACAAAGCATGAAATGTGAATGGAAAGAACACAGATCTGGAAACTGGGGGGACTGGGTTCAAGTCCTAATTTTGTGTATGATCTTGGGAAAGTAACATTCTGAGCCCTAGTTTCCTTATATATAAACTGAAGGAATTGGAGCTTAGATGATCTCTATTTCCTCTAAGCTGGGATGGAGAACCTGTGGCCCTGAGACTGCATGTGGCTTTCCAGGACCTTGGATGAGGCCTTTTGACCGGTTCCAAGCTTTACTGAACAAATTCTTTTATTAAGGAGATTTTTTTATGTGAAGTTTGGATTCAGTCAAAGGAACGCAGTTGAGGACTTAGAGGGGCCACATATGGCCTCGAGGCCACAGGTTCCCCGTCCTTGCCTAAGCTCTAGCACCTGTGAACTTATGTTCCCTTAAGTCTTTTTCCAGTTCTAACTTTCTAGGTTTTATGATTCTAGACCTAAAGCTAGAACTGCTCACTAGGTGACTTGGGTAAGTCACATCACCAGGATTCTATTTCATCCTCTTGCCATCAGCTTTGTTGCTGCAGCCCCATGCTTGCTGCATCTGGAACAATGTCCTTCTAGACCTGATTTCCAGAGACCATAGAGGAATTAATCTCCTCCATTTTGGAACTCTGCCCTAGGGCTGAACTGTCCTTGGGAGTGAGTGAATACATACCTACCTCCCCTATAACCACCTAGCCTCACATCATGCTTCACATGCATCCATCCATCCATCCATCCATCTCATTCATCTTATCATCATCTGCCATGATGCTACACATATGTGCAAACCACCCCAACACACACACACACACACACGCACACACACACATAAATAGACTCAGAGAACAATAATTAGTTGGAAAGGATGTCACAACTACTCTATGACTCTGTTAATGAGTTGTTGTCTTTCATGCTCTAAGAGGCCTGAAATAACATCACTACGTCTCTATGACTCAACCATCTCTGTGACTCCCCAGATCAAAATATCTCTTCCTTCCCATTACTCCTCATATGTATTGTCACATTTTAGAATATAAGGTTCATGAATCACTGAGATAATCCATAAGCATCTGTCAAATACTTAGAGTGAGCCAAATACTGTGAGAAGTGTTCTGTTGTTGTTCAGTCTTTTTTCGGTCATGACTGAGTCTTGGTGACCCCACTTAGGGTCTTCTTGAAAAAGATCCTGAAGTGAATGGTTTGCCACTTCCTTCTCCAGCAAGTGCTAAGTGTTGGTAATGCACAAAAAAGAGTTAAATAACTAAGTGTATACAATATATTCATAAAATTTATCAAGGCCATCTCAGGGGTTAGGGGAGAAGGCCTCCTTCAGAAACAGCTGATTCTTGAAGGAAACTAGGGAAGTCAGGAAGCAGAGATGAGGAGGGAGAACACTCTAGGAATGGGAGATCCCAATAAAAGGGTATAGAGAAGAAAGATTATGAGGAAGGCAATGTGGCTGAACCATAGATTAAATGGAGGGGATTAAAGTATAAGACTGGAAAGTTAGTGTTATAATTGAAATCAGTGTAAACTGGGGCACAAAGTTCTGAAAGCATGAATTTGCCAATAAACAGGGTCTCAGCCCCCTCAGAAAAGTTGACACTAAATGAGGGGGATAGCTCTCTTTTATGAAGTTATAGCTTCATAGGTGGGAGCTAGGTGGCACAGTTGATGGAGCCCTGGCCTGGAGTAAGGAAGACTTGAGTTCAAATCTAGCCTCAGATACTTACTAGCTGTGTGACACTGGGCAAGACACTTCACTCTGTATGCCTCAGTTTCCTCATTTGTAAAATGATCTAGAGAAGGGAATGACAAACCACTCTAGGATCTTTGCGAGGAAAATCCCAAATAGGGTCATGAAAGGTCAGACACAACTGAAAAGACTAAACAACAAAAAGCATCATAGGCATGAGAAATAATCTGATTGGATGGAAATTGGCAATGAGGGGCTAGCAGCAATCCAGCCACTAAGAAATGTGGGGTTTTATTTTTATCTGCCTTCAAGGACAGTTTAGCAATAGTGGACCAGATTACTGTGGATAACAGGCCAAACTCTTTGGCATCCACGTGAATCCTCCAAGGATAACAGATTTCTTTGATGCAAGAATTGAAGTTATTAGCAGGAGAACTGAGCTTCTATATTTAACTAAGAGACAATGAGTGATTTACAGAAAAGCTGAATTTCCAAACTTAACTCTGAGACAAATGAAATATGACTTAGACAGCTAAAAAATATTGGCAGTGATAGAGAAATCAATTATAAAATAAAATCAATTTTATTTTCCAATTTTCAGTAGGAAGGGCCCAAGTTGTAAAGAGTTTTAAATGCAAAAGAGAGAACGTTATATTTTCTCCATTAAATAATAGTCAATGGTGTTTATTGAGTGGAATATGTATGTGTGTGTGTTTGTGTGTGTGTGTGTGTGTGTGTGTGTGTGTGAGAGAGAGAGAGAGAGAGAGAAAGAGTGAAAGACAAACAGACAGAGACAGAGAGACAGAGAAAGACAGAGAGAATTTGGCAGGTATTTGGAATATGGATTGAAGGTAGGGAGATCAATTATAAAGTCATTGCAATGGTCTAGGTGAGAAGTGATGAGGGCCATACTAAGTGGATGGTGGGCATGTGAGTGGAGAGAAGGGGATGAGTACAAGACTTATTGTGAAGGGAGAAATTATAAGATTTGACAATAAGACGTGAGGTAAATACAAATGAGAAGTCAAGAATCTCACTGGGGTTGCAAGCCTAGACAACTGGGAAGATGGCAGAGTCCTCAATAGTAATATAAAAATTTACAAGAGGGTAAGTGGAGAGGGGGAGTGTTTAGTTATGATGAAAATGATGAATTCTCTTTTATAAATGTTGAGTTTAAGATGACAAAGGAATATTGAGTTTGAGATGTCTGACAGGCAGTTGGTGATATAAAACTGAAGCTCAGGAGAGAGACTAGAACTGGATATATAGATCTGGGAATTGCTTTCACAGAGATAATAACTGAAGATATGAGATTTGATGAGTTCACAAAGCAAGACAGTAAAAAGGGATAAGAGAAGAGGGCCAGGACAGAACACTGAGGGGCCCCCACAATTAGTGAGTATGCCATGGATAAAGATCCAGCAAAAAAGGCAGAGAAGGAGTAGTCAGATAGGTGGGAAAGCAGTGTTATGAATGCAGAACTATCTGTTTTTTGTATTTGTATCTCTAGCACTCAGTATAGTATCTGACATATTACAGCTTTTTCATTCATTGATTTTCAGTCATTCATTCATCCATACATGTGTGCATGAATTTATGCTTTCCATGCCTGTTTCATAGGTTTGTGAGGATGATCAAATACATTAACAAGTATACAAGGATTTTGAAATCTATGAAGTGTACATGTAAGATATAACATAATTATCTTTATTACTGAGCAGATTCAAATTCAAGAATCGGAGCTAAAGTGGACTTGTGGCTATGTCTACATGCCAACAAACACTTCTTTGACAATTTAAAAATTCTGTTCATAATCCAGATGATTCCAAATAGAGAATACAGCTTAACTGAAAAGTCCCAGTTTTATGGAAATCAACCTGCTTTTTAGCAGCATTAACCCTCTAGTGTATAGTTAGGTGTTGGGGTGAGCTAGATTCTCACGTGAGTGGTCTCAGAGCAGGTGGCTTCATCAATGGCATCAGCTGGCTGCAAAGCTTACTTTGATAGCTCCACGATGGTTTCACCAATGTGGATAGTGCATCCAACATGCATATAGCAACCTATCCACACCTTCCCATCCTCTGTGACTCTTGTCCATGACTTCCAATAAATCTCTACAGGAAGTCTACTCAATGTTTTGGAGTCTGTCCTCTGGTTCAGATTTATCTCACCATTGTCACATGACTAGTCCACCTTCTTTTCCAGTCATATATCTTTCTTTCTGAGTCAGTTTTCATGCTGCTTCTCTTAGGTAACTCTTGGTTGGATAATGTGCTGCAGCCTACTCACACTCACCATGAGTATCTCCATTACCCTTTGGGTGAACCCCAACTTTCGTTCTTCAAAGACTATAATATTGTGAGATCCTTTCCAGCTCCAACTTTATAACCCTATCATCCTGTTCTATGACTCAGTCTTGTAGCAGCACCAGAAGGATATTGATGTTAAAAAGAGGGGCCACTGTTTTAAGAGAAGCTCAGACATCATTCAAGGCATGACACAATTTCCCAATGGTCATCTTACCCATGCTCCTCCTCCTGCTCAGTTCTTCATCCAACTCAATTGTTCATGCACAGTTTCTGTCTGGGATATAGTCACTAAGGGACTAACTCAGGGGTGGGGAACCTGTGGCCTCGAAGCCACATGTGGTCCTAGAGGTCCTTAAGTGCAGTCCTTTGACTGAATCCAAACTTCACAGAATAAATAAATGCCTATGGTCTTGAGGTCACATGTGGCCTTCCAGGTCTTTAGGTGTGGCCTTTTGACTGAGTCCAAATTTTACAGAACAAATCCCTTTATTAAGAGGATTTGTTCTGTGAAGTTTGGATTCAGTCAATGGGCTGCACTTGAGGACTTAGAGGGCCACATGTGGCCTTGAGGTCTCAGGTTCCCCTCCCCTGGACTAACTATGTGTTGTCCATCCAATGCCTTCATCTACTTGTTTCATCCAATTTTGACAGTTAGACTGAACCCTTTTGGGTTATTTTGGAGCTCATTCAGGCAGCTCTGCTACGGCATTGAGGATATCCTTTGGGATAATATGAAATGGGGACATTAAGGCTTTCATAAGTTGCATTCCATAAGTCATCTTTACAGTCATCAACTTGACTCAAAGATATCATGAAACAAAATCCCACTGTGATTATTTTCATTCGACTATTAAAAAGCATTTGATTTGGTAGCACAAGACACTTCTTTAAGATCTCTTTTAAGCCAATTTAACTCCCATACACATGTCAAAATCATGTGAGAATACTCAAAAGATTTAAAAACAAATAGGATTTTTTCCAAATACCCTCTGATTTTAATAGTAACTGTGGCAAACAAAAAGGGAAATACATGCTTTCCAAATGTACTTGAGACCATCATGGGGGATATCCAGGGAACAGTCCAAATAAATGTTTCAGATAAGTGGAATAAGCAATTCCTATGAATGGGAAGCCCTTTAGATATTTCTTTCTATAGACAGTGCACCTGTTGAGAAAGTTCCTATAGTTCTAGTTTATCCTGCTCACTCCTATTGTGTGTCTGAGGCTGAATCTGAACTCATGAAGGTGTGGTAGAAAAGAAGGAATCCTAGAGGTAGAGTAAGAAGAACTAGGTTTCAGTCTTGGCTCTGCCACTAATCTCCTGGATGACCTTGGGCAAGTCTTCCTCTATAGAAGTCAGCTTCTTCCTCTACAACATGAAACTGACATTCTGTGCTCTAACACTTTGTATTCTTCAATAAGGTTTCTCTGAGCACCTACTCTTTGTATTTTGCATTCTAGCATTCTATATTCTAAGGTCTCTTCCAGCTCTGAACATTCTTTGGTTTCCTTCAGTGCAGTGACAGAAGCCAAGCTCTGGACTATCAGCTGATGTGAAAAAAATGGCATCTTTGTTATTCCCGCTCCTCATGACCACAATTGCCAAAATTATTTAGTATGTGTTTCCATGTTGAGGTCTAATTACAGATTTTTACATCTTCTTTCTTCCTTTTTTTGGTTGCTATTTGAGATTAAGTTGGTTTACTCAAATACTTTTTTGGGGGAGACATGGGGGCGGCACAAAACTTCATGACCTGAATGGGTTTTTAGGAGTGAATCATAAATATCTTTCAAAGAGAAGGACAGATTTATTCCCTTTGTTTCTCATGTGACTCTTTGAAAAGTAAAGGAAAAACATGTAGTCACTCTGAATTTAAATCAAATCAAATTTCAGTAACCAAAGGATTTAAGCAGAGGTCTGGAAGCTACATCACCTTCTCTAAGACACCGGATTTGGTTTGTATTCTACTCTGTTACAAAGGACTCTAACACTCTCCAAGCTAACATAGCTTAGGAAACTGAGGCAGATAGAGATTAAATGATTTGGCCAGGGTTTTGGGTTGTTGTTGAATTGCTTTTTACTTGAGTCCAACTCTTTGTGACCCCATTTAGGGTTTTCTTGGCAAAGATATTAAAGTGTTTTGACATTTCCTTCTCCAGCTCACTTTATAGATGAGAAATCAGGCAAACAAAATTATGAGACTTGACCAGGGTCACACAGCTAGTAAATTTCTGAGACCAGATTTAAACTCACTAAGAAGAGTCTTCTTGACTCCAGCTCCAGCACTCTTTCCACTGTACCACCTCCTACCCAGGGTTCCATAGCTATTAAACATCTGAGGCAGGATTTGAACTCAGGTCTTCCTGACTCCAGGCCCAGTTCTCTATTCATTGTGCCACCTCGCTGCTTGAACATAATATTTGTTCCTCTTCAATTTCATCTTAGACTCAACAGGGCAGCTAGGTCATTCAGTGGATAAAGCAGGAGTCAGGAGAACTTGGGTTCAAATCTCACCTCAGACACTTGACATTACTAGCTATATGATCTTGGGCAAGTCACTTAAACCCAATTGCCTCATCCTGGGTCATCTCCAGTCATTCTGACGAATATCTGGCCACTGGATTCAGATGGCTCTGGAGGAGAAGTGAGGCTGGTGACCTGCATAGCCCTCCTTCACTCAAAACAAAGTCAAGTGCAAGTCATGTCGTCATTTCTCTGATGGCATGGTCTTTTTCAGCAACAAAGGATGAACACACATTAGACTCAACCCAATAATTCTAGCCTGTTGAGATTATTTAGAATTCTGACTCAGTCACTCAGTGTTTCTCCTATCCCTCTCAACTTTGTATCATCCACAAATTTTGTAAGCCTGCTATGTATGCCCTCATCCAAATCATTGATGAAAATATTGAGTTGTACAGAGATCACCAATGCACTCCACAAAGTGATAGCTCTTCCAGGCAACACCAGTTTGATTTGAGGCATAATTTTAAAGTTGTTTGGAGGAGAACACTGGGAGAGTTCAAATGGGTTACTGTCTCTGCTCTACTCTCTTGGCTGTGCTTCTCCTTTCTATTCCTTTAATAATACATTCTAGGATTTTTCTCAGTGTCAAAAAAAGTCTACTAGCCTGTAGTTTGAAGAATCTACCCTCTTCTATTTTTAATTTAATTTTTGATTTTTGTGGGGAAGTCAAGACATTTGCCCATCTCTAATTCTGTAGTACCCGTCTTGTTCACCAAGATTTCTCAAAGATCTTAAAGAGCAAATTAGGCTTCATATATTCCAAATTTAACCATAAATTAAATACAGGGAGAATATTTTGTTTATCACATAGATTCTGTTTCTGATCATTTTTATTCTTATTTAAGTCTTTTATACCACTTTAAGGAGACATGATAATAAATAAATGTACAGAAGAATTCTCTCCTTTCCCTTCTGAAGAAACCGAAGTACCCTCCAGACATTCCCTTTCCTTGTGACACCGATTTGTAATAGAGGACAGATTTTTTTTTTAAATTCATATTTTACAAACTGTTTAATAGGGTTTCTTATTTTACCACATCTCTCTTAGTAGCCTAGAAGGCTCTATAGGTAAAACAACTTTTGAAGTAAAAAAGACTTAATAGGTAACCCTAGGATTCATCTCCTAACAAAAGAAGTTATTGATTTCATCTTCTACAAGACAGACCTCAAAATGGAACCCTTGTCATACTGACTATAAAGTAAGAGAATAAACAGATAAAGATCTATGTAGTCAATGTTTAGGACTTTTAATATTCTCGTTATCTTTCTGTTAATGAACTGCCTTATGGTTCCATTCAACCCTATTTGTACATTTTGACTTCCCAAATCATAGTTCCCTTTTCCTTACCATCACTCTCCCTTCCATGTCCTTCCTCACATTACAGAACAAGCTCCTTGAAGGCAGGAACTGTCTTACTTTTACATTTGTATCCTCAGCACTTAGAAAAGCCCTTGGAACATGGTAAATAATAATAATAGCTCGTATTTATGTGGTGCTTTGAGGTTTATAATCACTTTACAAATATCTCATTTTTTCTTCACAACAACCTTGGGAGGCAAGTACCCCATTTTACTATCCCCATTTTATAGAAGAGGAAACTGAATCTGAAGTTATAATAATAATAGTCTAAGATTGGTTTAAACTCAATCTTCCTGGCTATAGGTCCAGCATTCTATTTGCTTGTTACCTAGCTGTATTTTTCATTCATTCATTCATTCATTCATTCATTCATTCATTCATTCATTCATTCTTTCGTTCATTTGAACACCCTGTAAACGATCCCATAAATACTTAGAGGAGAGGTTACAGATTTCAGCAAGAATTGCTTCTAATTCCTTTGTATTCAGTTCAATTCCACAACTATAGCAGCACCCTACTGAGAATCAAGAGGTCTAAGTTCACATTGTACCAGTAGCTAACTGCATAACTTAAGACAAGTCGTTCTTTCACTTGATAGAGAAACCGAGGCCTAGGGAAGTTAAATAATTTGTCCATACTTTTACCAAACAAGAGAACCCACATTCTTTCCGCAGTTCTTTCTTTCTTTCTTCCCTGTGTGGGTACTTGGAGAACAAGCGTAAATGGATATGTTCAAGAAAGGAAACAGTAAGATGACCAGAGAACCCTGCCTTGGGCAAATTCAATTAAATAGATATGTTTTTCTTCACGTTGCGTTAGAGGGCCACATGCCGCAGAAATTTGATCCTTGCAATGTTCACCACTGATCTTGGCAGTTATTCCCTTTCTGGTTTGTGACTCTTTCAATAAAACACCAAACAACTGGGAAAAAGAGGGAGGAGATCCCCACCCTCCCAAACCCAAAGAGACAGCAATATCTATCATCATGGTTCGTGCGATGACCTCAGGGGAGGTCACCACTACTTAGGCATTGGCAGTGTTACTGCGGCAAGCCCCATAAAGCTTTTAGGCCCAGGAAACCAATTAGCCAATGATCACATCCACTTCCTTGTGCCTTCCTGAATTTCTTAAACATGTGTTTCTTGGAATCAACCCCTTCTGCCACATAGACCAAAGTGACAAATCATCCAGTGGAAAAAATTAAAGCAAAACTGAAAGCTAAACAAAAAGCCCATGGACATGTGTTGCAACTAGTCCAGAGCATCTCCTTACGCACAAAGTGAGAGGAATAGATAAATCCAACTTCCAAATTTGGTCATAAACCATTTGTACATGAAAATAGTCCTGCACAATGAAGCAATATGGGATCTTGGAAAAAGCACTGGATTTGGAATTGAAGGACTTGAGTTTGAATTCTGACTCTGCTACTGGTGATTTGAATGATGTTGGTTAAGTCATATAACCTCTCTAAGTCTCAGTTTCTTCCTCTGAAAGAAAAATGAGGGAGTCAGATTATGATCTTGAAGGTCCTATCTACCAGAAAACCAAAGATTCTATGAAATCATTCCTATATACCATTTGGGGTATCCTGAAAAGAGCTCTGGATTTGGTTTCAGGAGTCATGGATTTGAATTCTGGTTCTACTACTTTCCACTCTACAATGTAAATTCTCCTTCTATTATATTATATGAGTGTAACTGAGTAATGATTGGACAGATGGTTAGAACTCCAGAAGACTGAATTGGTTGAGGTAAGGAAGGAGCATGGCAATGCCATTCTCCATAACCTCTATAGTGAATCCTGAAGTGTTTTAACAAAGTCACACACTGAGAAAAGTTTCCAGATTGATTATACCTTACTCCCTGTCCCTATGCCCTAGTCAAATTGGCCTAAATACTATTCTGTGTACAACTCTCCATTTCCCACCACCATATTTTGCATAGACTCTTCCCCTTTTCTGAATGTTCTCCCTTTTCACATCACCTCTGCTCTTGGAACCCCTCTCTCTCTTCAAGGCTCAATTTAATAACTATTTCTTTTGAGGGTCCTTTCCTAGAGGCACTGCAGTAGAGATGGAAAGAAAACCAATTCTAGAATCAGAGGACCTGGGTTCAAATTTCACCTCTGATACTTGTTACAAGTCATTTAATCCTAGGGCCTCAGTTTCCTCATTTGAAAAGGTTGAGCTAGGTAGCTATTGGGATTCCCTCTAGCTCTAATGTGTGATTCTCCCAGTAATCAATGCCCCCAACACTGTATTTGTTATTTATGTGTGCATATGTAGATATATTGTGTATGCATATAGGTACATAAACAACATAAGCATATATATCCCATATTTATTTATCTGTGGACATATTATAGAATGTAAGTTCCTCAAGAACGGAGACTATCTCATTTTCTTTTTGTCTTCCCATTACCTAGCTTAGTTCTTGGCACATAGTAGACACTGTATTGGTTAGGAAGACTATTCTTGGAGATATTTCTTCAGGTTCCATTAAATTACTGTACCTCTATTGGATTTGTTGAAGTGATTCTTCCTACCTTACTGGGTAGTATTAGGTAAGTTACTTCATTTTTTCAGGCCTCAGTTTCCTCAAATACAGATTTGATAGGTTGAATTATCTGATCTTCCAAGTCCCTTCCAATTTTATCATTCTTAGTGTCAGAGCTGTAAGTTTCTGGGGATCTACCTTGGGTCTCCTTAACCAGAATGATAAAGAGAAGAGAGAGAAGGGTAATAGGCAAACTTCTACCTACTCCCTCTCTGGTAGGAATTTACAAATAAAATAGAAAGAGTGGAGGCAGGTGGAGCTACCAAGCTCTGTACCTCCTGCCACCAGCCCTGAGGATAAAGTAAAAGGATTTCAAAACAATGTGATAGAAACAGAGAGAGATGTAAGACGTTTCTTTTTTTAATTTTATTTTAGACTCAAAGGTGATGTAGACATTTCTTGACTTGCTCAAGTCCTACAGTGAGCTTTGTATCAGTTTAAGATGAATATTCCCAAGCCTCGTTTTCATACTGCTCCTCCCAGAAAACCTGGACCCTGGAGGAAGGAATTAAAGATAAGGTAATCTATCAAGAATTCACAAGAGTTCTTATAAACAGGTCAGGAACAAGAGCCAACAAACACGCCCAGTGGCTATGGCCCAAGCCGGGTAGGCCTAAACAGTCCATTCAGACACTCCAAAAAGCTATTAGTAACATGATATTAAGATCAAAGCTAGAAATCTAGGTCCAGGGAGTTAGGCAAGAAAATACGTTCTGATTTAGGGAGTGGTGGATCCAAAGCCAAGGTGGGATCCACACGAAACAGAATCAGGAGAACGCAGAGAAGTATAGAGCTTCCCATCATGCCAATTTATTTCATCCAAAGGCATTATTATTTTTGGATGGATGAACTTTACCTGCTTCATCTCTCTATTTCCTGTACACCTGCCTCCCCCTACCCAAACACACACACAGCTGAAGGTGATGGGGGTTCAGACATCTGCCTGCCGTTGTTGGCATCTGGAGAATGCCTTCCACTCAAGGACCTTACATTCATGTCTCCACAAGCATTATCATCTCAGTCTGCTTTATCCACATCTGAAGGAGGCAGTGTAATCGATCCCATTTTGCAGAAGGTAAAAAGATCATTTTTCAATGAGCTAAATGACTCTCCTCTAGACTAGTCAAGTGAGGGAGTTGGTTTGCTGTCTGGTGGGATGTCCAGTGGGGAAGATTTCCCAGGCTTATCAATGAGGAGGCTTGATATAAATAAAATATCACATCCACCAAACACAACTTGAACCTTTGGTGCCACTGTATAATTTCTCAATGCTTACTGCCAAGCATCTCTTCTCTGGGAAGCAGGGTTGGTACAAAAGACTAATATGGAATAATAGAGTGACAGGACTTCTGAACTGAAAGGGGCTTTAGAGGTTCCATAGCACAAACCATAGCAAAAAACTAATTTCTTCTACCATGTATTTGACAAATATACATTTGACCTGTGTTAAAAGATGTCCAATGAGGGGAAAATTTATACCCTCCAAGATGGCCTAATGGACCTTGGGATTACACTAATTGTGAAGAGGTTTCTTTTTACAAGAAGCATAAATATATCTCTTTGCAATTTCTATCCCTTGCTCCTTGTTCTGACCACTGGGTCCTTTCAGAAAAAGCTTACCACCTCTTCCATATAATAGCCCTTTAGATAGTTGAAGACAGCCCTCATCTGCCTTCCCACCTCTCCCACCCTGGATTCTTCTCCTCACAGGTTAAACATTCCCAATTCCTTTCAATTGATCCTGGCAGGTCATATGGAATTCTTCATTTTTGTTTAGCACATAGTAGGTCCTTAATAAATACTTACTGATGGATTGACCCCATGAGTCAAGAACATAGAGAACTCCAGTTAGTTCTAAGAATATTAGATAAATTAGCTTATGGATTGCGCCATTTTCCAACACAAATAAAGGTAATTATATATATATATATGTACACACACACACACACACACACACACATATATGTATATGTATGTAGGGCAGCTAGGTGGTGCAGTGGATAGAGCACCAATGCAGGAGTCAGGAGGGCCTGAGTTCAAATCTCACCTCAGATACTTGACACTCACTAGCTGTGTGACCTTGGGCAGGTCACTTAACCCCCATTGCCTCATCCTGGGTCATCTCCAGTCATCCTGATGAATATCTGGTCACCAGATTCAGATGGTTCTGGAGGAGAAGTGAGGCTGGTGACCTGCACAGCCCTCCCTCACTCAAAAACAAAGTCAAGTGCAAGTCATGTCATTATTTCTCTGATGGCATGGTCTTCTTTGGCAATGAAGGACAAACACACACACACACACATACACACACACACACACCTAATGAATGTGTGTATGTGTGTGTGTGTGTATTTTAATCTGGACCAGTTATTTCATTTAAAAAAAAATTCCCTTCTTGATGTTTATCATTAGTACTGAGTACTTAATTATGACAAGTTAATTTTTTCTGAAAGAATGAGACAAGAAGTCAGTGGTCTTATTTGCACAAGAGTCTTATGACTTAGAAGACTGGCTTACCTCTTTCCACCATAGAGATTCTTAACTATACATCCAAACTCCCAAATCATTGGCAATATTGGCTTTCCCACGACAGATTAGAGATATACCCAGTGGTGAGTTAGTGAAGTGTGTTCTATGGCCACGTGACCAGGACTTTCTCCACCAAAAACTATGCTGCCTTCTTATTATGTTCCTAACTAGATGATGGATTTGATCATAGAAAGAGTGGTTGGTACATCTTGCTATATGCTAATATTGCTAAATATTTTATATCAATCTATGCATATATGCAAATTTACTTTTGGATATTTATCAAAAATGGAATAAAAAGACACCCTTTCCATAATGAAAGTTTTTTTTCTTTTTTTCTTCTTTTTTTTTAAATTATTTTTTAATGTTTAACAATCACTGCCATACAATTAAGATTTTATCCCCCCCACACCTACCCCCCACTACCCCCCTCCCTCCCCACAACTGCATACAATTCTGTATAGGTTCTACATATACTTTCCTATTGAGTATATTTTCACTATAGTCATGCTATGTAGTCAGACTAAAATAAATGAAAGAAATCATATAACAAATCAAAACATGATACACAAACACATACACATACACAAACATGATCTGCTACATTTTGCGAATGACTTCCATATTTCTTTCTCTGAGTGTGGAAGGCATTTTGCCTTGAGAACCACCATTGGGATTTTTTTTTTTTATAAGAAGTTCTTGCATTATTACGAAATTCCAAGTCTACCAGAAAAAACTCTCACACACTGTGGTCGTTGCTGTGCACAAAGTTCTCCTGGTTCTGCTCCTTTCACTCAGCATCAGGTCATATAAGTCCTTCCAGGCCTCTCTGAAGTCTTCTTGTTCATCATTTCTTATGGCACAATAGTACTCCATTACATTCATATACCATAATTTATTCAGCCATTCCCCAATTGATGGACATGCCCTTGACTTCCAGTTTTTGGCAACTACATAGAGTGCTGCTATAAATATTTTTGTACATGTGGGACCCTTTCCCATTTTTATGATCTCTTGGGGATACAGTCCCAGTAGCGATATTGCTGAGTCAAAGGGTATGCACATTTTTGTAGCCCTTTGGGCATAGTTCCAAATTGCTCTCCAGAATGGTTGGATGCGCTCGCAGCTCCACCAACAATGAATTAGTGTTCCAACTCTCCCACATCCTCTCCAGCATTTATCATTTTCTTGTTCTGTCATGTTTGCCAATCTTATAGGTGTGATGTGGTACCTCAGAGTTGTTTTGATTTGCATCTCTCTAATCAATAGTGATTTAGAGCATTTTTTCATATGATTATAGATATCTTTAATTTCTTCCTCTGAAAATTGCCTGTTCATATCCTTTGACCATTTATCAATTGGGGAATGACTTGTATGATTACACATTTGAGTCAGTTCTCTATATATTCTAGAAATGAGGCCTTTATCCCCGAGCTTAGCTATAAAAATTCTTTCCCAATTTACTACATCCCTCCAGATTTTGGTTGCATTGGGTTTGGTTGTGCAAAAACTTCTCAGTTTAATGTAATCAAAGTTATCCATTTTGCATTTCATAATGCTTTCTATCTCTCCTTTAGTAAAAAATTCTTCCCTTCTCCATAGATCTGATAAATACACTATTCCTTGCTTCTCCAGTTTATTCATGGTATCAATCTTTATACCTAAATCATGTACCCATTTGGACTTTATTCTTGTGTATGGTGTCAGTTATGGGTCTATGCCTAATTTCTGCCACACTGTTATCCAGTTTTCCCAGCAATTTTTGTCAAACAATGAGTTCTTATCCCAGAAGCTGGGGTCCTTGGGTTTATCAAACAGAAGGTTGCTATATTCCTTGCCTACTGCATCTTGAGTGCCAAGTCTATTCCACTTGTCTACCTCTCTGTTTCTTAGCCAATACCAAGTGGTTTTGATAATTGCTGCTTTATAGTAGAGTTTGAGGTCTGGTAGCGCTAGGCCACCTTCCCAAGCATTTCTTTTCATTAGTCCCTTTGATATTCTGGACCTTTTGCTTTTCCAAATGAATTTTGATATTATTTCATCCAGCTCTAGAAAATAATTGTCTGATAGTTTAATTGGTATGGCATTAAATAAGTATATTAATTTAGGTAGAATTGTCATTTTTATTATATTAACACAGCCTACCCATGAGCAACTAATGTTTTTCCACTTACTTAAATCTGACTTTATTTGTGCAAAAAGTGTCTTGTAATTGTGTTCATATAATACCTGGGTTTGTTTTGGTAGGTAAACTCCTAAGTATTTTATACTGTCTACCCTAGCTTTAAATGGGATTTCTCTTTCTATCTCTTGCTGTTGGACTTTGTTGCTAATATATAGGAATGCAGAAGATTTCTGTGGGTTTATTATGTAACCTGCAACTTTGCCAAAGTTGTTTATTATTTCAAGTAATTTTTTACTTGAATCTTTGCGATTCTCTAAGTAGATCATCATATCATCTGCAAAGAGTGATAACTTAGTTTCTTCTTTGGCTATTCTTATTCCTTCAATATCTTTATCTTGTCTAATTGCTACAGCTAACATTTCTAGTACCATATTGAATAATAGTGGTGATAATGGACATCCTTGTTTCACCCCTGATCTTATTGGGAATGCATCTAGCTTATCCCCATTGCATATAATGCTTGCTGAAGGTTTTAGATAGATACTGCTTATTATTTTATGGAAAGTTCCCTTTATTGCTACGTTCTCCAGTGTTTTTAGTAGGAATGGGTGTTGTATTTTGTCAAAAGCTTTTTCTGCATCTATTGAGATAATCATGTGGTTTCTGTTAGCTTTGTTGTTGATGTGATCGATAATGCTAATAGTTTTCCTAATATTGAACCAGCCCTGTAATCCTGGTATGAATCCTACCTGATCATAATGTATTAGTCTCGTGATAAGATGCTGTATTCGTTTTGCTAAAATCTTATTTAAAATTTTTGCATCTATATTCATTAGGGAAATTGGTCTATAATTTTCTTTCTCTGTTTTGTCTCTTCCTGGTTTGGGTATCAAAACCATATTTGTATCATAGAAAGAATTTGGGAGGACTCCTTCTTCCCCAATTTTCAAAAATAGTCTATATAGTATTGGAATTAACTGTTCTTTAAATGTTTGATAGAATTCACTTGTGAATCCATCTGGCCCTGGAGATTTTTTCCTAGGGAGTTCATTGATGGCTTGTTAAATTTCTTTTTCTGAGATGGGGTTGTTTAAGTATTCAACTTCCTCTTCTGTTAATCTGGACAATTTGTATTTTTTAAAATATTCATCCATCTCATTAGATTATCGAATTTGTGGGCATAAAGTTGGGCAAAGTAGTTTCTAATTATTGTTTTAATTTCCTCCTCATTGGAGGTGAGTTCACCCCTTTCATTTTTAATATTAGTAATTTGATTTTCTTCTTTCTTTTTTTTAATCAGATTGACCAAAGGTTTATCAATTTTATTAGTTTTTTCATAAAACCAACTATTGGTTTTATTTATTAATTCAATAGTTTTCTTAATTTCAATTTTATTAATCTCTCCTTTGGTTTTCAGTATTTCTAATTTGGTATTTACTTGGGGATTTTCAATTTGTTCTTTTTCTAGCTTTTTCAACTGCAAGCCTAAGTCATTGATCTCCTCTTTCTCTATTTTATTTATGTAAGCATTCAAAGATATAAAACTTCCCCTAATAACTGCTTTTGCAGTATCCCATAAGATTTGGTATGTTGTCTCACTATTGTCATTCTCTTGAATGAAATTGTTGATTGTTTCTATGATTTCTTCTTTAACCCAACCCTTCTTTAGAATTAGATTATTTAGTTTCCAATTGATTTTTGGTATATCTTTCCATGGCCTTTTATTACATGTAATTTTTAATGCATTATGATCTGAAAAGGATGCATTGATTATCTCTGCCTTTCTGCACTGGATTGTGAGATTTTTATGTCCTAGTACATGGTCAATTTTTGTAAATGTTCCATGTACCGCTGAGAAAAAGGTATATTCCTTTCTATTCCCATTTAATTTTCTCCAAAGTTCTATCATATCTACCTTATCCAGAGTTTTATTTACCTCCTTAACCTCTTTCTTGTTTATTTTGAGGTTAGATTTATCGAGTTCAGAGAGGGGGAGGTTGAGGTCCCCCACTAGTATAGTTTTGTTATCAATTTCTTCCTTCAACTCCCCCAACCTCTCCTCTAAGAATTTGGATGCTATACCACTTGGAGCATACATGTTTAGTAATGATATTGCTTCTTTGTCTATGGTGCCTTTTAGCAGGATATAGTTTCCATCCTTATCCCTTTTGATTAGATCTATTTCTGCTTTTGCTTTGTCTTAGATTAGGATTGCTATTCCTGCCTTTCTTACATGAGCTGAAGCACAATATATTCTGCTCCATCCTTTGACCTTTATCCTATGTGTATCTCCCCGTTTCAAATGTGTTTCTTGTAAGCAGCATATTGTTGGATTATGGCTATCCATCTCCGTTTTATGGGAGAGTTCATTCCATTCACATTCACAGTTATGATTACAATCTGTGTATTTCCCTCCATCCTCTTTCCCACCATTTGTGCTTTTAGCTCTCCCATCTCCCTTCCCCTCCTCAATAGTATTCACTTTTCTTCCCCTCCTCCTGCAGCCTTCCCCTCCTTTTAGCCCCCCTCCCTTTTACTCCCCTTTACTCTTATTGCTTCTTTCCTCCCTTTTAGCCACCCTCCCCTTTCTTCCCCCTTCCCCTCCTACTACCTATAGAGCTAGTTAGGATTATCTACTTAAGATTATTGTTCCCTCCTTTAAACAAATCAGATGAGAGTACCTCTCAAACAATGCTCATCACCCTCCCCTCCTTCCTTCTACTATAGTTTTGTACTTCTTCCTGTGATGTAATTTGCCATTTTCTGCTTCCTCCTTTTCACACCTCCTATTACAATCCCTTCTCATACTTAAATCATATTTTTGACATGACATCATTTACTTTATACCCATTCCCTCTACATATATCCCTTTTATCATAATAGCTGCACAGTTCTCAAGATTAACAGGTATCATCTTCCCTTATAAGGAGGTAAACAGTTTGCCCTAATTGAGTAGCAAGTTTTTGTTTTTGTTTTTCCCCCCCTGTTTACCTTTTTATGATTCTCTGGAGACCTGCATTTGAAGATCAAATTGTCTATTGAGTTCTGGTGTTTTGGTCAGGAAGCTCTGGAAATCCCTTATTTCACTGAATGACTTTCTCCTTGCCTGAAATGTTATGCTGAACTTTGCTGGGTAGTTGATCCTTGGTTGAAGTACCAACTCCTTTGCCTTACAGAATATTGGGTTCCAATTCTTTCGATCTTTTAATGTAGAAGCTGCAAGGTCCTGTGTGATCCTGACTGTATGTCCTTGATATTTGAATTGTTTCTTTCTGGCTGCTTGTAGTATTTTCTCCTTCACTTGATAGCTCTGGAATTTGGCAACGATATTTCTTGGGGTTTTGAGTTTGGGATCCCTTTTGGGAGGGGAACGGTGGATTCTTTCGATGACTATTTTGCCCTCTGAGTCTAGTACTTCTGGACAGTTTTCCTTGATGATGTCCTGGAAGATATTGTCCAGACTCTTTTCTTCATCATAGGTTTCTGGCAGGCCAATAATTCTTAAATTTTCTCTCCTGGATCTATTTTCCAGGTCAGTTGTTATTCCAATTAAATATTTTACATTTTCTTCTATCTTTTCATTCTTTAGATTTTGTTTGACTGATTCTTGTTGCCTCATTGAGTCATTAGTTTCTACTTGCCCAATTCTAATCTTCATCGTATTGTTTTCTTCAGTTAACTTTTGCATCTCCTTTTCCATCTGACCAATTTTTCCCTTTAAGGAGCTATTTTCTCCATTTAATTTTTGTACTTCTTTTTCCATTCGACCAATTTTCCCAGTTAGGTTTTGTGTTTCCTTTTCCATTTGATCAATTTTCCCAATTAGGTTTTGGGTTTCCTTTTCCGTTTGATTAACTCTTCCTTTTAGGGAATTATTTTCTCCAGTTAATTTTTGAACTTCCTTTTCCATTTGTTCAATTTTCCTTTTCAAAGTGATGTTCTCATTAGTGAATTCTTTTTTTATAATTTTAAAATCATTGGCCAGTTTTTCTTCTATTTCCTTCTTCAGCTGTTCCAGGTAATCTAGTTGTGCTTGCGAGAAATCCATAGTCCCTTCTGAAGTTTCAGTTGGAAGTACAGTCTCAGCTCTGACCTCTTTGGTGTTTGTGTTTTGGTCCTTATCCCCATAGAAAGATTCTATGGTTTTTTCACTTTTCGTCTGTTTTTTCCGATTCATGATGTTGGCTGAGTGTTGTAGCTTCTGGTTCTTTCAGTCAGAAGGTACAGAACTTTGTGTTGATCTGATGTGTGAAGAAGCTAAAAGCAGGTTTTTGTTTTTTGTTTCCCAGATCAACCCTGGGGTTAGCTTGTTGGGTGTGTGGGAGGGGTGGTCTGGTCGCAGGAGATCTCCTCAGCTGACCTGAGGCAAAGGCAAGGTCAGGGGATGGTGATCCCAGCTTCCCTATTGTCTTCCCTTTTCCCCTGGAGGGCTGAGGCATGCCTAGATGCTAATGCGTGTTCCCACCCCTCCTGGGGCTTGTCTCCCAGCGCTGAGGCTTGCCTGGGTCTCAGTGCGAATTTTCTCTGCCCTGGGTCCTCTGTCCTTCCGGATTGCCTCCGCCACAGTAGGAAGAATCCCCCCTTTGCTATTTTCCTAGCCTCTGGAGTTATGAGACTATTTGCCCCCTTCTGCTGTTCCCGTTGATCCAGGATTTTTCTGGGGAAATATTTTATGGTTCTTTCACAGTCATCAGGGGGGAGGAGAGAGCATTTACTGATCACTCCGCCATCCTGGCTCCCAGAAGTTCAAGTAGGTGACTTACTGAAGTTTAGTCTTCAGGCTGAAGGTTTCAAGGGTTGCTGCGCTGATATCTGGTGCTCAGCGGCTCTCACTGGCTCGGTTTGGCTGGTCTCCTGCTCCGCTGGTTCCGCCCGCCACTCTCAGGCTTCTCAGGTCCCTTCCGCCCTGCTGCGCTGACCGTGCTGCGCTGTGCGCTTGGGGGCTCACCCCCGCGGAACAGATCCTTCCCGTGGACCTTCCAGTCTAACCTGGGCTCTGAATCCATCAAAGTCTGTCACCCACTGGATTCCACACCTCCAAAGTTTGGTCAGATTCTCCTTTCAGAGATATCCAGAGGAGTTTGTCCAGGAGCTTAGGTGAGTCGTTGCTTTCACTCCGCCATCTTCCATAATGAAAGTTTTCTCAGGATTACAAAATCTCCGAGTTGGAAGCAGTGTTATGAGGCTCAAAGGAGATAATGAATGTGAAAACTTTGCAAAACTTAATTCACTACATAAATGCAAGTCATTATCCTTGTCCTCCTCCTCTTCCTCCTCTTCCTCCTTATCATCATCATCATCATCATCATTGTTTGTTTGTTTTTTTGTTTGTTTTTAGTAACTACACAGTTACCAGGCAGCTAGATAGCTCAGTTGATAAATCACCTGGGCCTGGAGTCAGGAAGACTTTAGATCAAATCTGGCTTCAAACACTCACTAGTTATGTGACCCTGGGTAAGTCATTTAACCTCTGTCTGCCTTAATCAACTGGAAAAGGGAATGGCAGACCATTGCAGTATTTTTGCCAAGAAAACCCCATAGACAGCAAGATCCACAGGGTCACGAGTTAGACAGGACTAAACAACCACAGTCACCAGACCTCTAGATTTGGGATGACTTCATTGCCTGATCCTGCACTCTTGATGAACTCAAGCAATGTTTTGTGAACAGTACAGAGATGTGCTGATAGATCTTAACATTAGGGCAATGGAGGAAAAATGAATGCCCACATACTATTAAGTTTAATCTGAATCATTAACACTTTCATAAGTCTAGGCAATCAACAAAACAATAAATGAAGCTCTGATTTGTAGTGTTTGCAAATTTGCAAGGTATAAATACACAGAAAATTTAGCAATGAGTTCATGCAAGCTATTTAGAGCATGCAAGCTATATTAGACTCCAGCACAACCCTGGTTGGATGGGAGCTCAGTGGTCATTCAATCCAACCCTTATGTGAACAAGAATCTCTTCCACAACAGTGAATAAGTGGCTATCAGTCCTTTTCTTGAAGATCTCCAAAGAGAGAGAATTCTCTGTTTAGGATAAGCTTTCCCAATTCCCTGCCCTCCTGGCCCCGCCCATACCTCCATTCCATTTTTGCATAGCTCTCATTGTTAGCAAGTGTTTTCCTTATCAGAAGCATCAATTTGTCTCTTTTCTTTTTTTTAGGCAACTGTGGTTAAGTGACTTGCCCAAGGTCACACAGCTGGTAAGTATCTGAATCTGGATTTGAATGAAGGTCCTCCTAATTCCAAGGAATAGACTCTGTTCACTGTGCCAACTAGCTTTCCCTCACCTTGCCTTTTAAAAGAATAACTCAAGAGTATAGGATCAGATTGAGAGCTGGAAGAGACATTAGAGGCCAATTCTCTCATTTTTTTAGATGAGGGAAGTCTCACCCATTGCTTATAACTCTTCTCTCTGGGACCAAATGGAGCAAATTTGACTCTTTATCCAGGTAACAGACCTTCCTCCTACATAAGATGAAACATTTCCAGATCTGCCTCCCCATCAGAATTAATGCCTGCCTCAGAAGAATGAGTGTTCTCCATCTTCTTTCATCCTCAAATGGAAAGCAGATAGAGAACTGTCAGTCTCTACTCTCAAAAAGTAGTAGCTCTCCCTCACTTAAATCCAATTCATTTGTAAGTCAAGACATCACCCTCCTCTTGAACAATGAAGGACGAACAATAACAGTGAACAGTTGTTCCTGGTTCCATTGGCCAATGAAACTTCCTTGGCATGGGACCTCCCCACATCCACCCTCCAGTACAGGAACTAATGAATCAACTAGAAACCTCTGGTCAAGCATGCCCTTTAGCAAGGGTTAAGAAGACACATGTCTCCAGAAATGGCCCAAGTTCATCCTAAGATCCACCACCTATCACCATCACAAGAATAGTAAAAGGCTGTATATTATTGGATGTCCAGATGGGTACAGCTTTCAATAAGAACTCTCAGAAAGAGGGAGAGAGTAAGGTTCAACAGGAGTCACATACGTGCCTCCAACCAAAGGGCAAGTGACTTATTATATTAAAGTCCCCATTTTTTTTAGGCATTCTTGAAGTCTAGGATGTGTCATGTAATAAGTCACTTTGTAATAAGTTTGTGGTTCCTTCCATGTCCCTGACTACAAGGTAGCCTGAAGACTGGATTCTACAAGTCTTTTTATGAAAGACCTATATGAGCTACTGTTGAATACATGGGGATATCTCTGATTTTTTTTCTGTGGTTTCTCTCAGTTGCTTTCTTCTCCTCAGTGGAAAGAGAGGAAAAAGAAGGGAGAATTGATACTTCGCTATACAGTATCATGCTAGCTTTGGAACTTGGCATGTCATCCCCCTCTCTAAACCCCATTCCCCTCATCTCGAAAATCAAGGAGTCAAACTAGCGATCTCTGAGCTCTTTCTGACAATCTATTCCCCTGGGATTTTGTTCTGCATTTGTTCTTTTGTGTTCGTCATTCTTCTTATCTCTTTCTTAGAATCTCTAGTTTCCTTGATCATACTGCAGGTACTCGCTAGAAACACTGATTGATTGACTGGTCAAGGCAGGGGTGTTTTGTTTTGTTTTTTTCCGGTTGTTTTTCAGTCGCTTCAACTCTTCATGACCCCAACTGGGTTTTCTTAGCAGAGATACTGGAGTGGTTTGCATTTCCTTCTCCAGCTCATGTTACAGATGAGGAAACTGAGGCAAATAGGGTTAAGTGACTTTCCCAGAGAGGTTATCATGGCAGAAAGAGTACTGTGCCTGGAGTCAGAGGAACTGATGAGTCAAATCCCACTTCTGAAGCTTACTACCTGTGTGACCTTGGGCAAGTCACTTAACCTCCCTTGGCCTTGGTTTCCCTATCCATGAGATGAGGACATTGGACTAGATGGTCTCTTAGCTCTAGATCAATGAAAACTAATCCTCTAAATCTATTAAATTCATCCACATCAGTAGGCTCAACAGAAAAGGAGGTGGACATGGTCGGAAGATCCCCGTGGAGAAAGGGGGAGCTATTTGACCACAGATGTGAATGTTCTGTCTCCTTGTTAGGGCAACAAGCTCAGGACTAAATAGTAAACATCTCCAAGAGTAATGGAGAGATACACCAGGAGGAGGCGTCAGAGGCACATTCAGGGCTGTGCTGCAACCAGCTCTTACCTGCTCAGCAGAGCTCACTTAAATTTTTCAGGGAGTATTTGCACCTTGGAAATTGGCAGGCTCTACAAATCAGGGCTTGATTGTTTAGATCCAAGAAAATGATAGAGATAATACAGATAAAATTTAAAAGGGCATAATGTGTACATTAGGACCTCCCCAGCTAGTTGTTAAGTATTTAATAGTACAGCCCTGAATGTGACCAACCATGACTTGTATTACACAAAGTGAATGATGCCATTGTGAATAAATATGATTGGAAACTAGGTGGTTTAGTGAATAGAGTACAGGGCCTTGAGTTAAGAAGACCTGAGTTCAAATCCAGCCTCTGACCCTAGCTGTGTCACCCTGGACAAGTCACTTAATCCTATTTGCCTCAATTTCCTCATCTATAAAATAAGGTAGAGATGCACTACTGTACCTTTGCCAAGAAAATCCCAAGGGTTATGGGGGAGGGCTATAAAGAGTCCAACACACCTGGAACAAGTTCAAAACGAAAGTGCCTATTATGTGGCTGGCATACAATCACTGGTAATACAAAAAGATGTAAAAGACTATCCCTGCCCTCAAGGAGCTCACAATCTAACTTATCTGGATTATTACAATAGCTTCCTAATTGGGCTCCCTGCCTCATCTCTCTCTACTCTAATCCATTCTTCATATAGTTATCAAAATGATTTTCTTAAAAAGTAGGTCTGACTACATCAGACAGCTAGGTGGCACACTGGATAGAGGACTGGGTTTGGAATCAGGAAGACATTTTCCTGAGTTCCTATGTGGCCTCAGACACTTACTAGCTATATGACCCTGGTCAAGTCACTTAACTGTTTGCCTCAGTTTCTTCACTTATAAAATGAACTGGAGAAGGAAATGGTAAACTACTCTAGTGCCTTTGCCAAGAAAACCTCACAAGGGGTCATGAAGAGCCAGATACAATTGAATAGCAGAACAGACTAATTCTTTCTTTCTTTCTTTCCTTCCTTTCCTTCCTTTCTTTCTTTCTTTCTTCCTTTCTTTTTCTTTCTTTCTTCCTTTCTTTCTTTCTTTCTTTCTTTCTTTCTTCCTTCCTTCTTTCCTTCTTTTCTTTTTCTTTCTTTCTTTCTTTCTTTCTTTCTTTCTTTCTTTCTTTCTTTCTTTCTTTCTTCCTTCCTTCCTTCCTTCCTTCCTTCCTTCCTTCCTTCCTTCCTTCCTTTCTTTCTTTCTTTCTTTCTTTCTTTCTTTCTTTCTTTCTTTCTTTCTTTCTTTCTTTCTTTCCTTCTTTCCTTCTTTCCTTCTTTCCTTCTCTCTCTCTCTCTCTCTCTCTCACACACACACACACACACACACACACACACACACACACACACACACCCCTTACTCTCCACCTTCTCAAGCACTCAATAAAATCCAGTGCCTCTCTACCACCTTTAGGATCAAATATAAACTTCCCCGTTTGTCATTAAAATGCTTGACAATCTGCCTCTTTCCATTCTCCTAGCGAATTACTCCCATTCATACTTTCACAACAGGCAAGAAAAGGCAGAGGGACCAGAACAATATCTTGCCTTTGTATCTTGCCTTCCCTGGAGAACTTCCTTAAGTTCTGGAAATGGAATGGTTCTTGTCTCTACCATATTACCTACAGATGACTCTAACATAGTGTCCAATGAAAACCAAAAAGGAAGAAACAGATGACATGAAGCCAAGGATGGTATTAAAGGTAGGAGGAGGAGTATCCTGAAAGTAGAGTGAACGAGTTGTATGTGAAAAGGGGTAAGTTAGAATGCTTATGTATAGCAGCAGGCCAAGCCATGGTGCAATGAGAAAATATGGTGACCAGGTAAAGGGGCCCAAATGATGAAGGGTCTTGAAGCACTTGTTTCATTTAAATTCGTTTTAGATTTTTTTAAAACATCCATTTTAGACTCATTGCAGGAGGCAACAGAAAACTTTGAGTCTGGGAAGGGGAGTGCTATGATTTCCGTTGGAAGATTTTTGCTTCCAGTTGGATTAGAATGTGTGAATTACATGAATAATTGAAATCAAATTTCTTGCCTTCTGAAGGAGCGGGAAGGGTGAGAGGGAAGGAGAGAATTTGGAACTTGAAATTATAAAAAAATGACTGTTAAAATTTTTTTTACATGTAACTGGGAAATATTTAACAAAATAGATAAAAATCATTTTAAAAATAGGATACCTGTGAATTTGAAACTCAGAACTCTAATCATGTACCTCCCATGTTCAGAGATTTTCATTGGCTTACCATTGTCTAAAGGACAAAAAAAAATTTCTTATCATAGAATTAAAATCCAAGATTAAAGCAAACTAAATGCTTCAGCTCCTTATGACCCTGGATACTTTTCAAGGGACATGCAAATGTCATTCAAATTTTCTCAGGGTCCCCCATCGTCTCCTTGCTTTGTCTGAACAGTGAGATAAAAACTGCTCCATAAGGCTTTGAGAAAGGCATTGGTTACATTTGGTCATTGTGGTTGTTGTTCTGGCCTGTTCTGGATGAGGACCAATGACTTCAGGAGAGTAATGTCTTGACTTGCAAGTAAATTGGATTTAAGTGAGGTAGGACTATGCAAAGTCATCAGCTTCACTCTCTCCTCCAGAGCCATTCTGGGTCTAGTAGCAAGACAGAGGTAAAGACAACTAGCAGTGACCCTGGATGCAGTGGAAAACCTTGGTCTCTTTAAGCTTAGTTTGTCTGCTGCTCAGATGAGAATGTGGCACTACATAGAACCATTAATTTAGAGTTCAAAGGTCACTTTATCCTACTTGCTCATTTTACAGATGAGAAAACTGAGGCTGAGAGAGGTTGTGATTTTCCCAAGGTCACACAGGTACTAAATGACTGGGCCAGGATTTGAACCAAAGGTAAGCAATCTTCCAGCTAAACCACCATGGCTTGCTCTGCTAACCACCACCATCCCCTTCTTCTTTGCCCCACTCCCTGAACTAAAGGGAATTCTTCATCTAAGGACCTGAACCTAGACTAGAATTCAGAACTTCTGACTCCCAACGTGCTGATCCACAGTGCTTTTTACTTCTGCTTCACACTTTTGTCTAGAGCTGGCCCTGCCTGGGTATTCCTGACTACAGTCCCTCTACCTACCTACCATCCCCAAGCCACCGCCAGAATTTTGCCATGATGAAGCTAGTAAAGGAATTTCTTCTTGGATAAAAAACCCAACAGGTAGCTGAAACCATGAGCTTCCACAGTGGTTCCTATAGAGTGGATGAGCAGCACAGGCCTGGGAGGGCAGAGAGGGGAAGAGCAGACACCCAACTGGGGTTCTTCAACTGGAATCCCCAGGACAAGCTGCCCCCAAAATGATAGCACATTCTTGTTGCTGGAGCCATGGAATTTTCTTTAAAAATATTTCTTGAGTTTTTACTAGGATTTTTTTTTCCTGGTGAGGTTGAGGGTGGCAGCAGGGTGAAAAGGAAAAGGGAAGAAAAGAATGGAAGGAAATAAAGGAAAGCAGAGACTTAGAAGTCAAATATTCTTGATGAGTTTGTAGCTCATGTTAGCAGAGGGAGGGAGAGCCAAACAAGACAGAGACAGAAAAGATAAAGAGAGTGAGAGACAGAGCCAGAGAGAAACACAGCAAGACAGGCAGAAAGACAAGAGAAAATGAGAAATTCATGTGAATAGAAATAGCCAGGGGGTTAATCAGGATCATTGTTTTTCTGTGTTTGTTGTATACATTAACCTAAAGGATCATAGAATTATAAGGCTAGGTCAGGGGTTCTTAACCTTTTGTATGTGGTGGACTTTATTGTCAATGTGGTGAAACATATTTCAGAATGTTTTTAAAAGCATAAAATAAAATACATAAGATTATGAAGTAGTAGTACTAGTAATAGTAGTAGCATCAGCAGCAGCCTGTATATAGTGCCTTGAGGTTTATAAAGTGCTTCATATTATTGTCAGAGCCAGGACTAGAACCCAGTGCCTCCCAGCCTGAAGATAGCTCCATGATATCAGGCTGAATCTCTAGAGATTGGAAAGCGCCCAGTCATTCTGACCTTAGCCACCATCGCAACATTTCCTAAACATATAAGAGCCCTGAATTGCTGAGGAGAAATGGAAAGGGAGTAGAGCACATGCTTACCTTCAGAGAATTCATCCCAAAATGGATCAAGAATTTTGGGCAAACCTCCACTGATATGGGCTTGGAAACATCATCATTACCACCACCACTACCACCACCATCATCACCATTATCACCATCATCACACTAGCATTCATGTAGCGCTTCAAATTTTCCAAAGCATTTTTTGTGTTATCACATTTGATTTCAACAGGATTAGCATTCAGGTGCTTTTTCCATTTCATAAAACCACAGAGTGCCATTGATGAAGATGAGATTAAAACCCAGGGTTCCTGAATCTTAGCCCAGTGATCTCTTAGAGATCAGGTTGCCTTCTTGGAGATCAGAACCCCTCATCCCTTTTGAGAACACAGAGATAATTCAGAGATCATAGTTCATAGGCTTAGAACTGGAAAGAATCTTGAAGGCTATCTGGCCAAAACACATACCTGCCTGTCCCATTTTACTGATGAAAACAACTAAGATTCAAGTTTGTGTGACTCATCATCATACCAGTATTAAATAGCAGGGTCAAGACCAGAACATAGATCTCTTTTCTCCCAATGTGGTGATTTTCCCAGAACACCACATGGCCCCTCCCATGTATTAGAATACGACATTTTATAGTAGAACCAAAGACAAAGAAGCAAGCATCCCCACTGCAAATCTTTGTTACTATATTTATTATTTTGAAATTTACATTATTTCATAACACATATTATATTTACATGTATATATAATTTTATAATACTTACATTTTTTCAAAAGAAACACAATTATGTGGATTTTCTTTAAGTCTTCATGTAAAAGGGAAACCATTGCCTGACTTTACTGACTTTCTTTAGTGTTTTGTGAAGAGGCAGTTCTTAGTCTTTCTCCATGTTCTCCACAACTTTGCTTTACTCATCCCTCTCACTTACAATGCTCTCCTGCTTCCAACTCTCATAGCTAGAAGAAATCTCAGAAGCCATTTCATCTCACAGATGTCTCCACAAGAATCCTTTCCATAGTATTACTGACAAGATCACTCTGCCTCTGCATGAAAGATTCCAAAGTGAGGGAACCCAATGTATCTGAGGCAGCTCATTCCTCCGTTGGGCAGCTCTAATCATTGAGGAGATTTTCCTGACCTGGAGCCAAAATCTGCCTTTCTGTAACTTTCTTTTGCTTCTGCTTCTGTCCTTTGGGGCCAAGTAATAGAAGTCTAATTCATCTTCCAGTCTTTCATATCCTTGAAGACAGTTTTCATGTTCCAATCCCCCACCTAGTCTTCTCTTCTCCATCCCCTCTTCTTTTAACAGATCCTTATGTGATATCCTCCAATTTGAGGATGTGCTCTAGTTTGTCAATGTCTTCCCTACAATACAACCCTCAGAACTGACTGCACTATTCTAGATGTGGTCACATACATAGTACAGTAGGCCTATCACCTCTTCTGACTTTGCAAATTCTCATTTTTGTTTTAGGAACCAGCTCTGATCCCACTTCCCTAAAAGAATTCCCTGATCCATAAGATGAAAAAGCTGTACAAGATGACTTCTAAGGTCTCCCTCAAACTGAACAATCTCAGAATTCATGACTTGAGCTCTCTTCTGAATTTCTCCACTATGATGATCCGCAGTTACAACTACTGATCCTTACACGGTGGTTCTCTGATTTATAAACCACTTAACAGCAGTGATTATCATTTGGTACAACAATCAGCTAGAGGGTTCTTGAGCAGACCAACTGGAATGGTGAAGGGCTTCGAGTTCATGTCATATCAGGTAGTAGCACAGGAGGCGGACCAATGGATAAAACTACTTGGTCTGGAGTCCGAAGACTTGAATTCAAATTCAACCTCAGACACTTACTAGCTGTGTGATCCTGGGCAAGTCACTTAACCTCTGTTTGCCCCAATTTCCTCATCTGTGAAATGAGGATAATGATACCTACCATTTTCCAGGATTTTTTGAGGATCTAATGAAATAATAATTGTAGAATTTAGCACAGTGACTGCCACATAGTAAACACTATATAAATGTTAACTATGATTATTAATGCTATTATTATCACCATCACTTAAAGGAACTGGTAGTTCTTTGAAAAAGAGAAGATAGGCCTTGGGGTATGGATAACTGTCTTCAAATAGTTGAAATGCTTTTATGAGGAAGAAGGTTTGGGCCTAGACGACAGAAATAGAAACTACCGGAAGAAAGATAGCAACCCAATGGAAAGTTTAGTTAAAATCTGAGCCATGCAAAAGGAGAACGGTCTTCCTCTGGAGGTAGCAGGGCTTCCAGTGCTAGAAGGATTTCAGCAGAAGCCACATGACCGCTGATTCTTAATGAAGCAACTGGGAACCACAGCTCAAATCCTGTCTCAGGCACTTACTAACCACTGACTGCCTCAGTGTTCTCATCTGCAAACTGGGGTTGATAATAGCTTGGGTTGGTGTGAGAGTAAAACAAGATGGTATTTGTTAATATTATATCAAAGACTGCATCCAGAGCCATCTCCAGTCATCCTGGATCTCTATCTTACCACTGGACCCAGGTGGCTGCAGAGGAGAGAGTGAGGCTGGTGACTTTGCATAGCCCTGCCTCACTTAAATCCAATTCACTTGCAAGTCACTGCATCTACTTCCTGATGTCATGGTCCCTTTTGAGAACAGAGGACAAAACACCAGCAACAACCAAAGGCATAGAGAGGGAGGATAGAATATCATAATGTGTGAAAAACAGCAGGAAGGACAATTTGACTGGAAAGATTTGACCCACAACACGATGGGTGTTAAATGCCAAATGAAGTTTATAGTTGATGCTGGAGGTGATAAAGAGCCTCATGTGGAGAGTGTCATTGAATCCTACAGTTTTGAAGTTGAGGAGTCTCCAGAGATCATTTAATACAATGATTGGCAATCCCCATCTTCTGGTCCGCAGACCTGTGAAAGTCTATGAAATCACTTGAAGAGATCGTTGAATATTTGCAACAAACATTGCTTTGCCAAACTTTAAAGAAGTGTCATATAAAGTGTTACGTAAATGGAGACATTGTTGAGATAATTCCTTTAGGGGGAATGACTTGGTCCAAATGGCCCCTGCGGCACCTTCCAACTCTAGAGTGCTATGTGAACTATCTTGGGGAAAAGGTAGTGTGTTATCCCCATTTATGGGGTGAGGAAACAGAGGAACAACGAGGTTAAGCAATTTGTCCAAAGATTCACAGCTAATAAAGGACAAAGCCAGGATTCAAGCCCAGTTCTGGCTCAAGATCCATGAATCCTTCCACTGCTACATCTGCCTCTTTGCTATCTACTTTGGGCACGCAGTTTAGAGCCCTATTAGGGGCCAGCTTCTATTGTGGCTTTATTCTTTCATGCATACTCATCTTGTCTTCACATCTAGATTTTAAGCACCTTGAGGGCAGGGACTGTGTCTTGTATTCCTCAGCACCATGACTCCCCATTCCTAGCATACTACTGGACTCTGTCGTTGTTCGTTTTTTTTGTTTTTTGTTGTTCAGTCGTTTCACTCATGTCTGGCTCTCCGTGAGCCAATTTGAGGTTTTCTTGGCAAAGATACTGGAGTGGATTGTCATTTCCTTCTACAGCTCATTTTACAGATGAGGAAACTGAGGCAAACAGGGTTAAGTGACTGGCCCAGGGTCACAAAGCTAGTAAGTGTCTCAGGCTGAATTTGAACCTGGGTGTTCTTGACTCCAGGCTCTGCTCTCTATCCACTGCACCACTTCTCTATCCACTGCACCACCTAGCACTTACTTCTAAGGGTTATCATGTGGACAAAAAGAGGTGATTATAAAGTGCATTGAAAATTTTAAAGCATTGTATAAGTACTAGATATCATTTTTCAGATGTATGTATATGTCATTGCCATCAATAAAATTCAAATTCATTTTATATTAGCTTTTCATCAACATTTTCAAATGATATTTTCACCAAAAAAATGGATGCCATCAATAAAATTCAAATTCATTTTATATTAGCTTTTCATCAACATTTTCAAACGATATTTTCACCCAAAAAATGGATGCTAATAGCATAACCACTATCATCTAGGAGGGAGCTCTGTGAAATGTGTGGTTGTTGTTGTTTTTAAAGGGTAATCATGCTCGAAAAAGATTAGGGGGTGCTCCCTGTTAATGCTGGTTTAGCTTGATTGTGTCTTCACAGAGCACTACCTTGTCTTCTTGGGGATTGAAACCTGGCTTCTGACTGATGGGTGCTAATATTATCCTAGATACCAGGGTTCATCTGATGAATGTATACTTTCCAGCATTGTTCCTTTTTATTTACTTTTATATCTTCAGGACTTTTACAAGTAATAGGAGAATCCTCCATAGTAGTAGCTGTCAGTTCCTTGTTTCTGCTATGGTTCACACTAGCGTGGATGTCAGTGTTAAGAGACCTGGGCTCCATCTTTGGTTCTACCCATTAGACTGGGCAATTAAGATCTTTTCTCAGTTCCTTTCATCTACAAAATTAAAGGGTGCCTCTAACTCAGTAGTTTCCAACTTTTTAAATGCACATTTTTCCTTTTATGTCTCCAGGATGAACTCCTCAGGTCCTGCCTCTTTTTCCCAACCCCACCCCCACTATTTCTTCCACTCTTTCAATTCTCCCCATGGCCTCCCCTAAACCTTCCTCTGAGGCCTCATCATGCCATGGAGGTGACCAAAGGTTCTGGAAGGCCAGGCCAGCAGAGCTAAATATTTGACAGAACCTACCAAGCTAGAGAGATTTCAAGGGCTTCCAGGAATGGACTCTGTGCCTGAAGTCAGAGGAAAAACCCAGCTAAGTGCATTACCAGAACAGTGGCCAAGATGGGGGTGGGCGAGAAAATAAATTCTTTCAGCCCCATCAGCTCACCAAGACCATCTACTAAGGTATAGAATAGCTGACCTCTGAATTTGCATTGAGGGAGAGAGCACCCCACAGACCAAATCATACATCCTTGAAGTCGAAGTATGCAAAATATGGCAATGAGTTGCGGCCTTCTTGGAGGAAGTGTTCTATGTTCCTGTAAATAATAATTTTCAGGTGAGGGAAGGTTGCTCAGCTTGTCTGATGCCTTTTCTCACTTCCCTCCAGACTCTCATAATTACTGTTGCTCCAAACCCACTTGGGTGGGACTTTGTATTTTCTTGCTCTAAGAATTGACCTTAATGTGGGGTTTTCTTTATCATGTTTGTGAGTTCTCTACACCAGGGGGAAGCCTGGGCTTTCTATTTCTAGTGCCTATTTTGAGCCCAAGGCCCAAGCACTTTGCTGGCCCACATTCGGATGGCCATGTGGGGAGACGTTAGGCTTAATGGTTGTCATGAGACTTGGATTAGAGCCAGTTCTGCCACTAAATAGCTGTATTACCTCAAGCAAGTTCCTTGACCTCTCTCCAGGCTTCAGTTTCCTCTTCTGTAAACTGAAGATAATAACACTTAAACCTGATGACTAGATGAACAAAGCTAGCTGGTTGTGCAGTGGATAGAGTACTGGACGTAGAGTTAGGGAGACAAGTTCGGATCTGGCTTTAGACACTTACTCGCTGTGTGACCCTGGGCAAATCACTCACTCTGTTTGCCTTGTTCCTTTCTTTCATTTTCAAAGAGGACCAGTGACATCTCAGGGGGATATCTTGACTCCTACATGAATCGGATTTAAGTGAGGCAGAGTTGCACAAACCTTCCTCTCTCTTTCAGATTCATTGCAGTCCAGTGGCAAGACAAAAGTTAAAATGACTGGCCATGTCCTGCAGTGGATGACCTTGGTGTCTTTACTGCCTGACCAATCTCTAAGCACTCCACAGCACCTTTGTCAGCCTCCTTTAGGGCTGTTGGAACAAATTGTTCTCACCTTACCATTCCCACTGGGGGAAGTCTTCACATGCTTTGGGTAGACTTTCTTCTAACTCATCAACAGGTTTGAGGCCCATCAATGACCCCCAACCTAGGTTAGGCCATCTGCCAACACAGTTTACTAGAGTGTGGCCATGGAACATCCTTCTTGGAGCCACAAATAAGAGTTGACTGCCAGGTGGACACTAAAGGTGGAGGAGCAGCCCTGAAAAGGGCTCTGTGAGCCCTCACACCAGAGGTGCTAGACCTCCAGAACACCCTCTTCTGTTTGCCTTAATCCACTGGAGAAGGAAATGGCAAACCACTCCAGTATATTTGCTAAGAAAGAGGCAGCTAGGTGGTGCAGTGGATAGACTGCTGAGCCTAGAGTCAGAAAGACTCATCTTCCTGAGTTCATATATGGCCTTAGACATTTACAGATGTATGATCCTGGGCAAGTTACTCAGCCTCTGCTTGCCTCAGTTTCCTCAACTATAAAATGGGGCTGATAATAAGACCTACCTTGCAGAGCTGTTGGTAATGATCAAATGAGATAACAGCTATAAAAAGAACAGTGCCTGACATACAGTAGATAGTATATAAATGTTAGTATATAGTATAGATAGTATATAAAGATATAAATCTTCCCCCTATTTGAGGCAGAAGCAACAGAAATGTAGGTTTTTGGAGTCAGGCTATATGAATTCAAATCCAAACTCTGCCACTTATTATCTGAATAGCAGACTCATTACCTCTCCTAGCCTTCGTTTAAATGGCTTAGGTTAAATGACCTCTGAGAGTCCTTTCGAACTCTAAATCTATGATCCTATAATTCTTACAAAGAAATCCCAGAGTTAAAAAATCAAATAGTTTATTATTTCTCTGAAATAAGGATCCCATGGGATAATGTATGTGAAATCACTTGGAAAACTATAAAAGTGCCACATGAACACAAGGCACTATGATGACATGATGACATGAATATAATTAACATGTATTATTATAAAATGGTATAGGGAAAAACAATTTTTGTTGCTGGTGGGAAGGAGCGCAAGGGTAGGCAGCCCCATCTGGCTTGCCCTCTTCAGATTTGCTCCCAACCTGATTTGCCTGAGAATCAGGAACAATATTGGGGCAGAAAGGAATCTTCTTATTTTAGCTTCACCTACCATCTGGGCAGTTTTGCTAAATGGAGTCCCCAGGATTATTTTAAGGGGACCTAGAATAGTGCCCCAGGGATATGGTTGAAGTTAAAAGGAATTTGGAGCTATAACTCAGATAAGAGTTTAGGCCTAAGCTGAGCAGCCTAGGAGATAAGGACTTTAAAAGACTTACTTCCAAATGACTTCTCTAGGTGGCTGACTGGTTTCAGCTGGTTTGAGTCTAAATAATAAAATTGGTAAAGAAAGCAAAGAGGATTGTTCTCAAGCTTCGACTAAAGAGTTAGTTTTCCCCATGGGTGTATCACCTATGGAAAAGAAGACCGGATAGTGCTAGAAGGAAGCTCATGATAGAAACTACAATGCAGCTAATCAACTGTGGATGGTAGCAAAGAACTCTTACCTAGGGAGGGCAGAGAGAATGACTTCAGAGTCACACCCAGCAGAAAACAGCGTGGAGGTCAGGAGATCTGAAGGTAGGAGTTGCAGTGGTCTCTACTATGTGTTCCTTATCTTTATATTCCTTCACACATACTCCCTAACCTGTTCCCCACTCACGTGACCTTCTGAGATCACATTTATGCCCAGCATGTCCCCACTCCGAATGTTTTAGAAGAATGTATCTCTGTATTTATGGTAGAATTCTTTTTATTATTTAGTTTTCTATGCTGTTTGATTAAATACCTTTTGCTTTGAACTAATATATCCTTGGGATGATGCAGGCTGTTTCCCTCCCAGCTTGATTTAGTTATTTTTCTTTGTCTCACTAAAATGGCCATCCCCTGACTACTTCTTAAACAGGCCTAGTCATTGAATGGGTGTTACCTCACCCTAAGTGAATAGGCTTTGGCCTAAAGGGGCCAAGGTCTCCCAGTGCATCCTGGGTCATCTCCAGTCATCCCGATGGATATCTGGTCACTGGATTCAGATGGCTCTGGAGGAGAAAGTGAGGCTGATGACTTTGCACAGCCCTCCCTCACTCGAAACAAAGTCAAGTGCAAGTCACGTCATCATTTCTCTGATGGCGTGGTCTTGTTTGGTAACGAAGGATAAACACAACAACAATAAACGTATTGATGGGGGTGCATGAGGTAAGGTTTAGAGCAGATGCTGGCCTATAATGTGTCACACCCGGGGGTAGTTTTCTATCTCATATATACAAGGAGGGCCTCAGGTGCTACAACAATAATTTAATAACTTATTGATAACTTAGTCTTCATTACTAAACTCAATCATTGTACCATGCTATAATACTGTTATTTATATGTATATATGTATATATGTATGAATATATATATTCTCAGTTCCTAATGAGAGTGAATGTTTCCAGAATGCTATATATTTTTTAGTTATTATGTCTTTTTAAAAAATAATTTTCTGTCTCCTCCCTCAACGTAAGGCTGTCCAATGTCACTTCCGAATAATATCCAGAAACCTGCCTCTGGCCTCTCTTCTCTTCTAATTTACTGCTCCTTATATCTAATCATGTCACCAATTTGTTAGACCATTCTGTAAAATTAGAGTAAATAATCCTGAAGTGAGGGCTCTTTGAGAAGAAGAAGAAGAAGAAGGAAAAGGAGGAGGAGGAGAAGTCTAGTAAGTGGTAACATCAGGATTCGAACCCAGGTTTTCTGATTCTAAATCCTGCTTTCTTTCCACTCTACCAGCTGACAGCCTGAAGAATAATGGAGGAAACTGAAAAGCTATTTTTCAAAAAGCTTTCAAGGACAAAAAGGGATGGCAATTTAGCCCAATAGTCCCCACAAAATATCACCTCATACTGTGTGTGAGCACATACACACACACACACACGCACACACGCACACTGCCTCCTGTCTACTTTTACCGTTTTCTTATTTTCAATTCTCCTTTGACTTCTCTTTTCTGCTTTCCTCATTTAGTAGATTTGCATGGCCTAATGAAGACAAGTTATGATTAGAAAACACACAATTTTCTAGATGAGGCAACTGTCTAGACAACTCAAACTTGCCTGAGGTTCCCCAGCTACTTAGTGCCGACTAAACCACCTAGTTAATGAAAAGCTACCCACAGAGTGAGGAGAGAGAGGGGAAATGTGCACAATGTACACAATCCATTCTTGGCAAAGTCAGTGATGTACTTGGTCCAGTTGACTAGGCTTGGGCTTGTGCCCCATGAGTTTCTTCTTGGCCTAACTTTGAGGGTTTTTTTTTGTTCCATCCCTGACATGATTCCTGGAAACTGCTCCATCACACTCTGAGAGGATTTGAGTCTTGCTCCTAGAGAGGTGCCAATTTATGGTTGGAAGGGTTTGTGGGACCTTGGGTTTTTTTGGATTGTTCTGTTTTGTTCTTTCAATTAGATGGTATTATTTGGTGAAAGGGCATTGGACTGAGAGTCAGAAGTCATGGGTTCAAGTCACAGCTTAGCTACTTCTATGACCCTGGGCAAATCATTTCTTGAAGTCTCTGTTACTTTATCAATAAGATAGGATTAAAAAGGTTTTCACTGTCTACCTCATGGAATCATTGCAAGAGCCAAATGGAAGCATGTATATAAAGCATAAGCATTCAAGTATTATAGATATAAGAGGGGCAGCTAGGTGGAGTAATGGATAGAGTATTGGGCTTGGAATGAGAAAATTCCTCTTCCTGAGTTCAAATCTGGCCTCAGACACTTACTAACTTTGTGAGCCTGTTTGCCTCAGTTTCCTCATCTGTAAAATGAAATGGAGAAGGAAATGGCAAACCACTCTAGTAGCTTTGCCAAGAAAACCCCAAATGGAGTCATGAAGAGTCAGACACAACTGAAATGAATAATCAATAATCATATAAAGAAAGCATTTATTAAGCACCTACTATGTGCCAGGCATTGAAGTTTACAAATTTATTATTTTATTTGATCCTTACAACAACCCTGTGGGGTTGGGTACTCTTATTATCCCCACTTAACAGTTGAGGAAAATGAAATAGGTAAGAGGTAAAGTGACTTGCCCAGAGTCACATAGCTTGGAAATATCTGAGGCTGGATTTGAACTCAGGTTTACTTGACTCTAAGTATACTGCTCTATCCACTGTGCCACCTACCTCCTTCTGTATTAATGGGCCATAAACTTTGTGATTTCGTTGACGTGGAGCAATGGTCTCCTAACTTATTAAATCATGTACTCCTCTTAGTAAAAAAAAAAGTTTTTAGCACAGCCTGATATATGTTCATATATAATATATAAAAGCATAGCTAAAAGTTATAATAGCTAACATTTCTATGTAACCCCCACTATGTGCCAGGATTATACCAAGTACTTTATAAATATTATCTCATTTGATCCTCATTTGAACTGTGGGAGATAGGAACTATTCTTATCCTCATTCTATAGATGAGGAAACTAAGGCAAATAGTGGTTAAGTGACTTGCTCAGAGTCACATAGCTATTAAGGGTCTGAGGCTGAATTTGAACTCAAGTCTTCCTGACTGTCCAAGACCAACATTCTGCCCACTGCAAAACAGATAGAAGATAGTTATATAGATAACATGCAGTACTATGGAACCAATTTGTATTATGTAAATTATAAAATATGCACAAAATAGACATTTAAAAGGATGAGATAAAGGTAAAATAACATCTAATGGTAACCATCTCTAGAGTGGGGAGGAGGGGAAAGAAAAAAAAGAAATGTACATATTTTTTATTTAAAAGGGATAGCAAGTTGTACATAAAAGATTTGCAGTTTCCTGAGCAATCATCTTTTTTTAAAAATCATACTACGTTATGGATTGCTTGTTTTATTCCATAAGTTAAAAATAAAATAATTAAAATTAAAAATATGCAAAAATCATACTGCTCTCACTATCAATTTGTATGTTTAGTGAAAGTAACATAATTGGAAATGTTTTATTCTTTTATAATCTCTGTTAAAGAGTATAATACCACAATTCGGAGTTCTTGTTCTACAATCAGATTAGTTTGAGACATGGTTTTAAAGGCTCATCTATACAAATGTAACTATTTTATTGATATATTGATATATTGATATAGGTAGTTGTTGGGACTGGAAGCTCAATTCCGTGTGGACAGTCTCGGGCAGGTAAAAGTGGGACTTCTAAATCTTAGAGTCTTACGAGGCCCTCCATGAACAGCAGGGGTTCGAGAAGGTCAGACCGAGCTAGCTCGGCTAGCTCGGGTATTTCCGCCTCTCCCCGGGAGATACGTGATGGGTGGAGTCTCCCTGCCCTCGAGGTCGTCCCTGTTTGGGCGCCAACTGCCAAGCCTAGAGGCCTGTATTGGGCTACCCGAGTCTTTCTTACCTGTCCAGGTCTTCGGCTGGCCACGCCGGATGCACGTATGAGAGAAAGGACGTTCCAGAGTCAAACAGGGGTTGAGCTTTATTACAGGGTTTCGGTTACAAGTGCAGGGGATCTTCTTTCTTAGGACGAAGAGGGGGAGATTTCCTAAGAAGGCTAAGCTTAAGGGATTGGAAGTAGAAGTACAAGCGGGGAGAGAGGGGGAGGGGAGAGAGGAAAGAAAAGAAGCGGAGCCCTACTTTTCTCTTTGGCTCCACACGTGCTAAGAGAGCTTTTAGGCTTCCTCAATCCTACTTAATCTTCAGCCACACAGTTTGCATCTCAATACCATGCTGTTAGGTAACTAGGTGTGCTCCAATCCAGGGCGACCTCGAGGGCAGGGAGACTCCACCCATCACGTATCTCCCGGGGAGAGGCGGAAATACCCGAGCTAGCCGAGCTAGCTCGGTCTGACCTTCTCGAACCCCCGCTGTTCATGGAGGGCCTCGTAAGACTCTAAGATTTAGAAGTCCCACTTTTACCTGCCCGAGACTGTCCACACGGAATTGAGCTTCCAGTCCCAACAGGTAGTGACTGCTGTCACTACCCAGTGACTGCCTACTCTATACCCTCCTTTGTCATAAATAAAACAAACTGAGAGAGCAGCCATATGTGGGAATGCCTGCTTCACTCTATACGTATGGTTTGCCACCTTGTCCTGGGCAGCCTTTTCCACGAGTCAGTGTGTTATGTGTGACCCACAACAACACAAGAATTATGAATTTCTACCCTATGGAAGTGAGACTAAGTGAGGGAATAAGGCTCTGCATCGATCATCTGTTGTTCTCCTGATATTGTCTCCCAATGCTAACACTGCAATCCTCAACTTCCCAAAGCAGAAAAAACATTTGTATTAAGTACAGCTTCTTATAATTCTTTTTGCTTTCATGTTAAGGGTTAAAACTTTACTTTGAACTATAGCTGATTGAATTTAAAATGTTAAAAAAAGAAACACTGCATAGAATCTCATAATTTGAATGTTAATAGTTAATAGTTTAATTTTGCAAGAGGTGTGAATAGACTGTGCTTCACCTTATCGTTCTCTCCCCTCCCCAAGGTAGCAATAGCTTATTCCAAGGTCATACTAAATATAAGTATTAGAACCAGAAATGGGCTGACTGGCCATCCTGAGATAATAGTCACTTGTGTCCGAGGTTGCTGTGTCTGAATTTGTGCCAAGACTGACTTATTTAAAAACATCAATAAGAGTAATAAATAAAGTAGAGGTGCATAGGTGTCACAGAAGGTAAGGTGATGGATCTGAAGTCAAGAGGACCTTAGTTCAAATCTGGCCTCAGACACTAGCTATGTGACCCTGGGCAAGCCATTTAACCACTCTGTGCCTCAGTTTTCTCATCTGTAAAATGAGGATAATAACACCTCCTACCTCTCAGGGTTGTTGTAAGAATCAAATAAGATAATATTTGTAATGCACTTTGCAAACCATAAAAGGCTATATAAATGGTAAATATTCTTCATCATTATCATTGTGGTCATTGCCATCATGACACATAATGGTTTAAGGTTTATATGCATTATTTCATTTTATCCTACCTTGTGAGGTAGCTGCTATTATCCCACTTTTAGAGATGGGAAAACCAAGGCTCAGAGAGGTTAAATAACTTACCTAAGGTCACATAGCTGGGGAGTGTCTGAGTCAGGACTTGAACCTGGGGCTTTCTGACTCTAAATCTGGTGGGGAGAAAAAATGCCTCTTTTACACATTATCATTCCAAGATACGATTGACTGTACTATATGTCCTTATATAGCATTTTATATATAATATAGTTTAAATGTATATATATATGTACATAGTACTCTGTACACACATACATACACATATACATATATATATATTGAGCTTTGGGTTTTAATTTTACCTTTTAATAGTGCAATAATTATATTTACTGTATAATTATATATTTAGAAAGCATTTGCTATGAAATATTGGGCAGTGTGTAGGGAAGACAATCATTGGGGCAGCTAGGTGGTTCAGTGGATAGAGTGCTGGACCTGAAGTCAAGAAGACCTGAGTTTAAATCCAGCCTTATACCTGTGTGACCTTGAGCAAGTCATTTAATCTCAGTCTCCTCATCTGTCAAATGGGGATAATAATAGCACCAATTTCCCAAGTTTGTTGTGAAGATCAAATGACATAATAACTGTAAAATGCCTGTCATACACTAAGCACTATATTAGCTCTTATTATTATCCCTCCAAAACTTCTTTGTAGCCTCCTTGACCCTAGGATGCATAGAACCATAGAGATCATAACCCTCAAGCTAGAAGGAACACCAGAAGCAGTCTAGAACAACTCCCTCATTTTGCAAATGAGGAAATTGAGACCCTCTCTGGGTGGTGGAAGGATGCTTCACCATCAGTCCTCTGATGTTAATTAAGTCAGGATATGCCTTTAATGTTATTATTAATATTATTATTTATTATATTATAATTATTATATATAATAACATTAATTAATATTAACTTAAGTCAGGATATTACCTTCTGATTCTTCCTGATCTTTCTTCAAGTGAATTTAAAGCATTGAAGAGAAAAATTCCTGATTGATCGATGTGAATTGGACTCTGTCTCTTACTGCCAAAGACAGTGAATCAGAGAGTTATTGGTGTCCCCTGTCCTTCCAGTCACTAAGGTAGCCAGTGTTGAAATCCTGGTCTGGCGCCTCCTTGTTCAGAATGATTCCTTTAATATACTAGGTATTTCCCAGGAATGCAGTAATGATACCAATGGCTCACATTTATATTTACCCTGATTACAAAGCACTTTCTTAACAATAACTCTGAAACAGGCAATGAAGATATTATTATATTCATACAGACTACAAGGAAACTGAGACTCATGGAAGTTAGAGCTGGAATTCACTTAGTCTTCAGATTCCAAGGTCAAGTTAGTTCTAATATAACACAGTGACTCAAGCTGATGGGTGGTTCAATGGATAGAGTGTTGGGCCTGAAGTCAAAATGACTTGTATTCCTAGATATAGACACTTATTGGTAACAGGCAAGTCACTTCACCCTGTTTGCCTCAGTTTCCT
This sequence comes from Notamacropus eugenii, assembly GCF_028372415.1. NCBI lineage: Eukaryota > Metazoa > Chordata > Mammalia > Diprotodontia > Macropodidae > Notamacropus > Notamacropus eugenii. The sequence continues at coordinate 109,872,435 of NC_092873.1, read as the reverse complement.
CATCTGTAAAAAGAGCTAGAGAAGGAAATGGCAGAGCATTCCAGTATCCTTACCAAGAAAATCCCAAATGGGGTCATGAGAAGTTGGACATGACTGAACAACACTGTAAGGTAGTTAAAATGGGGATAAAATAACAAGAGGTCTTTATAAAGCCCTTTATGGTCTGCAAAGGTCTGCTTCATGCATTATCTCATTTGAGCTTCATGAGATATGTGCTACACCTATTATTATCATCCTCATTTTACAAATGAATCATCTAAGGCTACTCACACAACTAGTAGGGAGACATTCCTGACTCCAGGTCCAATGGCTCTGTCCATTAGATCATTAAATGATTATGCCCAGGTGGATTCATGTAAGGGTCAATTGTTAAATTTCAGGTGTGCATTAAATTGTAAACTCCTTGAGGGCAGGGACTATCTTTTGCCTTGTTTTGTATCCCCATCACTTAGTACAATGCCTGACACTAAGTAGGCCCTTGATAAATGTTTATTGATTGAAATCAGCTGATGTTACAATCAGAGCTTGATATATTATTTTGCTATCTGGTGTTAAGAAAGTGATGAGAAGAATATTAGTAATGAAGGTTAAATTTTAAAGTTTGTCCAGTACACATGTTCTCATGTTCTACCCCCATCCCCCCAACCTGGTTATTAAATATTAACCAGCATACCCCTAGGTTGATCTAACCTCAGGGGCTCAGGATGGCTTGTATCTTTCCCACCTCTAATAGCCTGTATACAATAAGGCTGTCTTTTCTCCCCTTTTGGAGAGAATTCCTTATTCAATGCTCAGGGAAAAGAAAGAAAGGAAAAAAAAAAGTCAGAAAATGAATACCATGTGCTGAGTTTTCTTCCCATCAGTTCATTTAAAGCATCGAGCCAATGTCAACCAATCTTGAGTTTTGAGTTGTAAATAATAAATTGAATGGGTAAGATTTTATCTGAGCTGCTCTGTGAAAGCCGCTATTCAGTATCTGAGTTCATCATGCTGCCAACCCAGAACCCCCGGCCCCAGACACACTCACCACACATGCAGAATGAGCTGAAGTGCTGGACAGACACCTACCATCAGCCCAGGAAATCACAGTGAAAACTGCTGTTTCCACCTGATCTCAGGCTGCTGCCAGGGTCTGAGGCCTTCAGGCCAGGCAAGTGATTCTGGGGAGGCCTCCTGGGGCTCCCTTCAGCTACTCATACACAACTCTCTGACCAAAGGAGGATGGAAGGAAAGAGCTGATAGCGTTTCATTCATGGGCCCTGACTTTGGGCTCAGCCCCTTACTAGAAGCGATAGAGAAGGCAAGAGAAGGGTAAGGAATAGTACCTGCTCTCAAAAATCTTTCATTCTAGTTGTGAAGATAAAACTGACATAAAAGAAAAAATATGTGAGTCTTGTGTTTCGTTCTCGAGGAAACAAAAGTGGTAAGCTGGAGTCATGTGGGAAGGCTTCATGGAGTTGATGGGGCTCAAGCTGAGTCATAAAGGATGAGTAGGATTTTTTTTTTAATTTTTTCTTTCTCAAAGTTTTATTGATACCATTTGGTTTTTATTTCAAACTCATTTCTGGAAATATTTGTATGTGTCAACCCTCAAAATTAAAACCTCTCTTGTAACAAATAAAACCAAGTAAGCAATTTTAGGGATGGCAAGGTATATAACATTCTGCCCTTGTAGTCCTTCACCTCTCTTCTGAGAGCAGCAAAATATGGTTTGTTTTATGTTCTTCAGGGTCAAATGGGGGGGGGGGGATAGAGAGAAGAAGAAGAAGAAGAGGAGAGAGACATAGAGTAACAGAGACAGACACACCCATAGACAGAGAAAAAGAGAGACAGGAAACAGAGAGACAGTGACACACAGACAGACAGACAGAGGAGAAGAAGAAGGGAGAGAGAAAGAGGAAGAGAAAAACCATGTTCTGTGAATGGGAAACAACATGAACACAAACTGAAGAGACTTTAGGAGGGAAATGATGGACACATGGAACACTAAATAGACTGATTTAATTCTGATAGAGAACATGTTTTAGAGAGTATTGGTAAATATAGTTGGGAAAAAATGGTGGAGCCATGAGCCACACAATAAGGAAAAGTAATGGAATCACCTTACCTTCATTCAAGAGATGGCAGTTTGGTGTAGAGGAAGCTTCATGATATATATGGTGTATAGACAATTAGAGAAGTCCAGTCCTAGGTTCAAATCCCTGTTCAGTTACTTGTTACCTATGTGAAGTTGTCTTGGGATAAGCCACTTTTCTTCAGACTCTTTGTCACTGAACTAAGAATGCCAGAGACTACATGGTTACTGGAGTCTATACCTTCCAGATTTAAATCCTATGAACTTGTGTAGCTAGAATGGGTGGTGGGGATAAGCAGTCACTTTCGCAAAGGGGCATATGACAGGATTTCACAGTGTATGTCACAGATGCTCACCATCCTATAAGGAACTTGCAAGAAAAACACCTCCTATTCTTTTCTTTACAGTCTAGATCTAGACCTATCAATCCATGTGGGAAACTCTCAGTGTTGGAGCCTTTTTCCACCAGTATTAGATAAGCAACTTATCTGGTACTTACAGACTTTTGGGAGTTGCTTGGGAGCAATGAGAGGTCATGATTTGCCTGTAGTCTCATAACCAGTATGTATAAGAAATAGGATGTGAACCCTGTTCTTCCTGTGACCAGCATCTAACCACTATACCCTGCAGTTACTTACTATATATCTATTCTCAACTCTAGAGTAAGCTTATAGATCAACTGGGGAGCCCATCAGTCCCTCTCCATGACTTGAGGTAGGAGTAGTCAGGGGCACCAAAAATTCTCCTCTGCCTCTTGTTCCCCATTGGGATGGAGTGTGTCTCCATTTTTGCTAATATATCAGTTAAGATGTCCTCATTGTGTGCCAGGCACCATCATCTCTGCTTCCCCACTTCCTGTTTACTTCTCATTCAACTTTTAAAGCTCAGGTCAAGTATTGCCTTCACCATGAAACTTTTCCTGGATCCTACCAGTCACCATTGATCTTGGTCTCCATGCATCATAACTCTCCAATGCACCATCTACACAGCCACCAAAGGAATTTTCCTAAAGTGTACATCTATTCATGTCACCTTGTCTTCCCTTAAATATCCCAAGAGATGGCTATTGTCTCAGATGACAAATATAAACTCTCCTGTTTACCATTTAAAGCTCTTTACAACCTTACCCTATTCTGGCCTTGCAGTCTTCTTCCATATTACTCTCTTCCCTTTGCTCCATAATAGAGCCTTAATTGCTGTTCTGGACACAGTATTTCATTCTCCCCTCTCTGTGCCTTTGCATTGACTCTCCCTCTTCCTAGAATACATTCCCTTCCCACCTTTACCTCTTATAACCCTTGGTTACCTTCAGGACTTCATTCAAGAGACATTTTCTACTTGAAGCATTTTTCTGTCTACTTTTTTTAATATTCTCCCTCTCATTACCACCTTGTGTTCATTTCGTTCTTAGAGAGAAACATTCTGGAGTAGAAAGTCAGCATTGAAGAACCCAGGAAACCTCATCTTTGACCCTTACTGACTATGATCCTAGGCCAATTACTTAGCCTCTAGGTACTCAAGGCAGTTCTCTAAGATTATAAAAGAAGGTGCCAACTTGCATTAGGAGAAGGAATTTCTTCATCTAGGAGTTCCTTATGTCAATGAAATAATAATAATTATTATTTGTACTAATAACAATAGCCAGCATTTCTGTGATGCTTTCAGGTTTACAAAGGTCCATTCCCTATCCATGTATACTTTGCATTGTGTATATGTCTTCTCTACCATTAGAATGTAAGGTCCTTGAGGACAAGACCTGTTTCTCTTTTGTCTTTGTATCTTGAGAGCTTAACTCAGTAACTGACACCTAGTAAGCACTTAATAAATTCTTTTGGCTGACTAACTGACTTCTATGTGTGTGTGTACACACAGAGACAGACAGATACACACACATATATGTATAAGAAAGAGAGAGAGCACTCTGTACCTGTCCTATGTACCTAGGTATAATAATCAACAATCATTTATAAAATTTCTACTGTGTGCCAGGTTCTGTGCTATTCACTGAAAAAAAAAAGACAAAAGATAATTCTCTGTTTTTGCAGAATTCACTGTCTAATGAGGAAGGTAATACATATATAATTACATACAAACAAGTTATACGCAGGAGATAATGGAGATGATTAATACGGGGAAGGAACTAACATTGAGGAAGATTGGGAAAGGCCTTATGTAGGAAATGAAATCTTAATTGGGACTTGAAAGGAGCCATGGAAGGCAGGAGGGAGAATATGTCAGGCACAAGGGATAGCCAGAAAAAAATACCCTGAATTATAGTTACTTGTGCCCGTCGTATTCTTCTACAGGCTTTTCCTGAGGGAAAAGATCTTCTCTTATCTAAACTTTCTGCCACACCCAGTTTATACTCTGTGTGTAAGGAGAGTACTTAATAAATGTTTATTAAATTGAATAGAAAAATTAGAATCAGCTACTTCAGGAATGGTTCTAAGTTAAAACATTTTTGGAGATTCCACATAAAATAATAAAATCTGTGGATGTGAAGGTCATGTCTGCCCCCCTATTCTGCAAAAGGGAGGTATGCAACAGCATCTGTTTTCAATTATCCCAGAGTGGTTTATTCCCCCTCCCCCTATGCCTATTTCAGTCTTGGATTTTTACTCAATACCTCTCCTGTCCAAGGGCAGGCAGAGAAGTAGAGAGAGGTAGCTATCTATTCCTGGCGCTTGAGAGCAATCATCGATTGGGAGTTGGACAGGATGTCAGAGGCTGTTTGGTCCAGTCTCCTCATTTTACAGAAGAGAAGACCAGGTGCCAAAGAGGTGAGATGACCGGTCTAAAGTCACACGTTCAGGAGGTGGCAGAACCCTGATTCCCTGACTCCCTCACTCATTCTTATTCAGTCATATTTTTAGTGGTCTGTGGCTCTTCATGAGGCCATCTGGAATTTTCTTGGCAGAGATACTGGATTGATTTGCCATTTCCTTCTCCAGTCCATTTTATAGATGAGAAAACTGAGGGTTAAAGTGACTTGCCCAGGGTCACACAGCTAGTAAGTATCTGAGGCCAGATTTGAATTCAGGAAGAGGGTTCTTCCTGACTCCAGGTCTGGCACTTTATTCACTGTGCCACCTAGTTGCCCCCACTATTCATTTTCACGTCTTTATTTCAAAAATTTATCTTTCAGTGAATCCTTCAAAAGGAGAACATAAGGGGTGATCACTGAATCTAATGAATCAGTGGAGACCTGGGAATTGCTGAAGATTTTATTTTGTCCAGCTGACCAAATATAGTTAGGAGGGTATTGACCTGTGAGTCAGAAGACTAGAGTTCTAGTGCTGCTGTGCCATTAATTAGCTATGTGACCTTAGGTAAATCATTTTCCCTCTTTGGACCTCAATGACTTCATCTGTCAAATGGGATGGAATGGAATAGAAAAGCCATTTATAAAGTGTTTACCATGGGCCAAATACATATAAATAGAAAAGCAGGACAGGCCCTGCTCTCAAAAACCTCTCATTGTAATTGGCAGAGGATTCAACCTATGATTCACATTGGTTTGGAATCAGAGGGCCTGAGTCCAGCTCTGAGCTCTGTTTCTTATATGACTTCTGGCAAGGTGTTTCATGTTTGGAGGCCTCAGTTTCCTCTCCTGTAAAATGAGAGATTTTTACTAGAAGGCCTCCAAGGCTCCTTTCCTATTTAAATCTATGATCCTTTGATCCATTCTAGCACTAACAAACTATGATCCTAAGCTGTCATTCATTAGGTGAAATCTACAACCATTGACTGTTAGCGTGTGAAACTGCCATAGCAAAAGAAAACGGAGAACAGACAGCTCTTGGTCTCATTCCTGCCCTAGCCACCAAAGGTGTTTGCTTCTAAGATCTTGCACAATCCACCAGATTAGCAGCTCAGTGTTGGGTTTCAACTCGGAGCAGAAGATCATCGTCAGAGGCTAAATATACAGGAAAACTGGCAGTGAGCTGAGACTAGTGTGGAAACATGGTCAGGAGGCATTCTCTGCACATTTCTGGTATGAAGAATAAATTGTGCAAAAAGAAAGAAAGAAAACACGTTTATAATGAAACTTGAGACCAAATGGAACAAATTCCTGCAAAAGAAAAAAAAACAACTTTTTTTTCTTCAATCATTTGCACTGAAAAAACCATTCAACAAGATTTTTGAAAGTCAGCTCTGCTAAAGATAGTGTTTCCTTCACCTTAAGGAGGGAAAGAATTTGAAACTAAAAAGCCTACTTCCTTGCTTTCCAGTGATCACCTAGGATTCTGCCATCTATTCAGTTATGGGGTCTTGGATTGGACTACTTTGTTAGCATATTCTGAGAAAGGACTGAATAAGGAAGGAGTTGTTCTTTTCATTGTTAGCGCCTTAGGGAGCAGCTAGGTGGTGTAGTGGATAGAGCACTGGGCTTGGAATCAGGAAGATTGCATCCTCATGAGTTCAAATGCAGTCTCAGATACTTACCTCAATTTCCTCATCTGTGGAACAAGAAGGAAATAGCAAATTATTCCAGTATTTCTACCAAGAAAACCCCAAATGGGGTCACATGACTGAAATAACTCAGTAATAGACCTTCAGAATGAGTTTAAACAAGCTAATTCTTCTTGCTTGGGAATGACAAAGAACTAAAACATTTTGATCAGAAGTTGTAGGAAACAGGAAACATGCAAGCCCTACAATCTATGAAGTGGGCCGTCTGTAACCTGGCCCATCCTTGAAGATTATAACTCCATTCTGGTAGTCTGGGTTCATGGCCTAGTAGTCAGCAACTGACTATGGGAAATCATTTCATCTCTCTGGACCTACGTTTCCACATTTCTAGTGGTAAAATAGTACTATTAGTGTTCATTAGTATTAGTGTTCAGCCAGTCAGCTGTCATTTATTAAATGCCTACTATGTGTATGGGGTACTCAGAGAGAACTAGCACCTCTGAGGTTAGGATTTGCTGAGACCTTTTCAGGGCTGTTCATCTGCCTTTGGTATCCACCTGTCAGCCAGCTCTCACCTGTGACTCCAAGAAGCTGTATTATGTGCGGAGGCCACACCCTGAAGATTGCCTAAACTAAGTTGAGGGTAATAGATAGGTCTGAAACCCATCAGTGAGGTAGAGGGGTGTCCACCCCAAGCATGCGAAGATTTTCCCTGGTAGAATGGGAGGATAAGAGCAACTTGTTTCACCGGTCATGAAGGTGGCTGAAGAAGGTGTTGTGGAGTGCTTAGAGTCTGGACAGACATAAAAGACTTTGCAGTAGTACACTGCACCATAAGCCACCACGAGTCATCTTGACTTCTGTCAATGGCCATCAGTGATTCTGGAAGAAAGAGTGAGGTGCAGCTCTGCCTCACAAATCCAATTCACTTGTAAGTCAAGACATTACCTGTAATGTCATTGGTCCTCTTTGAAAATGAAGGATGGATAATAACTGTGTAACAGGAACCAAGTTAGGTGCTATATTTAGTAGTAACAATTGACATTTTACATAATACTTTATATTTTACAAAGCATTTTACAGACACAATCTCATTGATATTTCATAACAACCCTTTGAGGTCGGTACTACAACTATCATCATTCTCCTTTTACAGAAAAAGAACCTAAGGCTCAAGAAAGTTAAGTGATTTACCCAGTCACATAGCTAATAAGTATCTAAGGCAGGATTTGAACTCAGGTCTTCCTGACTTCAAGTCCAGTGCTTAAGGATAGTCCTGAGAATCATGTGATTCCACAAGAAAACTTGGTGCAGCTTTAGTGGACTTCAAGCATTATGGAGTAAAGTTGGTTTCTGACCAGTCCTTCTCCCCTGCAGCCCAAGAAAATTAAGATATAATTACACAAAGTAAAGATATTAAAGATATTAAACTAACTGTAAAGATGTGTCTTAGACCCTGAATCTCTTTATATGATATAAAGTTTTCCTAGACTAAATCAGAAGTAATGCTGTTAACTGGAGAAAACAACGACTTTGTCCTCAAAGCCCCCATCCCCCCCAAAAAACAGTAAACGGAATAATTTAAAAACCTCAGAATGACATAGTTTGAGGCACAAGGAAGAATTAGAGACATGCACTCTGTGTTCAAATGGGGACTTGTAAGTGGACCAAGCAGTGACTCTATAAAGGAAGCAATTTCAAATAAGAAAACTGGCTGTTGATTCAAGGAAGGATCAGCCTCAGCAACTGAGATTCAATCTGAGAAAAGGATCAGAGCCTAGAAACCCAGCAGAACAAAGCACCTAGCAAAGGTGTTGAATCCAGGAAAGTAAAGCGTGGGGTAGGAGGCAGGGAAAAGCCTTTGACTCCCTGCTTTAGTGGAAGCTGATTTGCCTTGGCCATATGTGTTTCCTTCATTCATGTTTCACTACCCTTACATTTTAAGTTTGTTCCTTCTCTTCCCACAAATGCTGTGTGTATCTGTGGGAAAATGTGTCTCATGGAGAATGTTTTATAGTTACCATTTTTATTATGCTATTTTAGTAAAAGTCAATGCTTTGGGCTAATTGTTAAGGAGAAACTTACTAGTAGGGGCTCCTTTACAGTTCCAGGGGTGTTGAACCACAGGGTACTCAAGAGCCTGGAAGTAGCAACCACCCTCTAAGTACACAACATGTGAATATAAGTGCTGCTTGAAAGAGGAATCCAGAGGAGATACTATAGCTATAAAAATGTGAACAATAGCCAAAAGTGCTTATGGGTCAAAAAATAAAGTCTCAGAGCTGGGGATAACTTAATTCACATGATCTAGTTCAGCTTTCTTCCTAATGGAGAAAGACCTACAACAATACCCTGAGCATATAGCTGTAAAGTCTATGCTTGAACCTTCCCTCCTGCCCATTAAAAGATAAGCCACTGCCTTATGAGTGAATAGTTCAAATTTTTAGGAATTTTTTTCCCTATTAAACTGTAGCCCACCTCCTTATAGCTTCCATCCATTGGAGTTAGTTTATCCCTATAGAACCAAGTAGAATAAAGCTACTCCTTCCATGTGATAGTGCCAGGCCTAGAGGCCTGTGTGGGCTACCCGAGTCTTTCTTACCTCACCTCCGAGGTCTTCGGTTGGCCAAAACCGGATGCTCATATGAGAGAAAGGATGTTCCAGAGTCGAACAAGGGTTGAGCTTTATTTCAGGGTCTAGTTACAAGTGCAGGGAGGTCTTCCTTAGGAGGAAGAGAGGGAGATTTCCTAAGGAGGCTAAGATCTTAAGGGATTGGAAGTAGAAGTACAAGCGGGGAGAGAGGGGGAGGGGAGAGAGGAAAGAAGAGGAGCGGAGCCTACTGTCCTCTTGGCTCCTCACGTGCTAAGAGAGCTTTCAGGCTTCCTCAATCCTACTTAACCTTCAGCCACACAGTTTGCATCTCAATACCGTGCTGTTAGATAACAATAGTGTGCCCAGATCCGGGACCATCTCGAGGGCAGGGAGACTTCACCCATCACGTATCTCCCGGGGAGAGGCGGAAATGCCCGAGCTAGCTCGGTTCACCTCGATCCCCTGCCGTTTCCTGGGGGGGTCTCGTGAGAGCTCTAAGATTTAGAAGCTCCCACCTTTACCCCGACCGAGACTGTCCACACGGAATTGAACTTCCAATCCCAACATGATAGCCCTTCAAATAATTGAAGACAGCTATCATCACCGCTTTAAGTCTTCTCTTTTGCACAATTACTCCCCCAATTCCTTCAACAAGTCCTTCTCTGGTATGGTTTCCAGAATGTTCACCACCCTAGGCACTGACCTCTGCCTCCTTAAATGCATCCATAACTTAACACAGTACTCCAGTTGTGATCTGGCCATCCCAGAGTAACTGAGGGAAACTATCATTCATTCAACAAGCAATTTATTAATTTCTTTCCATATGCCAGACACGGAGCTAGACACTGGATGTACAAAGACAAGTCTCTGTCCATAAGGTCCTTATATCCTATTGGAGTAAAATAATATGAGCATAGGTAAGTAAATACTAAATATATAGAAAGTCTTTTTAGGAGAAGACACTATAGGTTAGGGCAATAGAGAGGGACATATTTGGAAATGAAGATGACATAAAAATAAAATCCATCAGCAAAAATATTTTAAATATTGAAACCTTCAATGTAACTCTGATCTTATGTTATGGAAATAACACTGAATATATATTCACTAGAACCGAAGTTCAATTCCTAGTTTTGCTATTTATTAAGCTTTATAAACTAGGGTAAAGCAGCTGGGTGGGGCAGTGGATAGAGCACCAGTGCAGGAGTCAGGAGGATTTGAGTTCAAATCTCACCTCAGACACTTGACACTCACTAGCTGTGTGACCTTGGGCAAGTCATTTAACCCCAATTGCTTCATCCTGGATCATCTCCAGTCATCCTGATGAATATCTGGTCACTGGATTCAGATGGCTCTGGAGGAGAAGTGAGGCTGCTGACCTGCACAGCCCTCCCTCACTCAAAACAAAGTCAAGTGCAAGTCGTTATTTCTCTGATGGCATGGTCTTCTTTGGCAATGAAGGATGAACACATATAAACTAGGGACTATTTAAAACTGTATAAATTTCTCTCAGTCTCAGTTTCCTCAACTGCAAACTGAGTGAACTGAGCTAGAAGACCTCCAAAATCCATTCCAATTCATAATTCTATGGTTTTTTATTATGTACTGAATAGAGTTCAAACTTTTGCCTGACACTCTAGAATCTGGCTTGGCCCTGCCTTTCCAACCTTATCTTTTATTACTTTCTTCCATTTATTTTATGGTTTAGTCAAAAAATTCAACTTCCTGCTATCCTGTCCTTTAACCCACAATTGGCTCTTTGCCTTTGCAAACTGTTCCAGGTGCTCCCAGCATTCTTCCCCTGGCCCCTCTTTCAGTTTGAAGACCAATACTGCCTTTATCAGAAGCCCTTGTCTAGCCTGAGTTGGTACTCACCCTCCACAACTCCTACTTCACACGATACTTTCTTTGTCCTTCTTTTATATTCATAGATTTTCAGTCTAGAAGGTTTCCCAGAGGTCAACTAGGTTAATCCATACCTGAGCAGCAATCTAAAACATCCCTGGCAAATTGTCTTCCAGTCTCTGCTCCAATGTAGTAAATGTTTGAATTGTTCTTCAGTTGTTTTTCTGTCCTGTCCAACTCTTTGTGACCCCACTAGAGTTTTCTTGTCAGAGATACTAGAATGGTTTGCCATGTCCTCCTCCAGCTCATTTTATAGATGAGAAACTGAAACAAACAGGATGAAATTACTTCTCCAAAGTCACTCAGCTAGGAAGTATCTGAATCCCAATTTGAACTCAGGAAAATGAGTCTTCTTGCCTCCAGGCAAAACACTCTATTCACTGTACCAGCTAACTGCCAAAGCTGGCCTCAGCCAAAGATTGGATATGAGAGATGAGAGATAGTTAGGTAAGGAAGATAACTCCTAGGTTGTAAATCTGAGGGACTGGGACCATGGTTGCACTCCTCTTGGTGTTCATCCTTCATTTCAAAGAAGACCATGACATCAGAAAATGATGACATGACTTGCACTTGACTTTGTTTTGAGTGAGGGAGGGCTGTGCAGGTCACCAGGCCTCACTCTCTCCTCCTGAGCTCTTGTACCTCTTATTGGTAATAGGGAAAGTAGAAGGGAAGGGGGAGATTTTAGGGGGAAAAATAATGAGTTCTCTTTTGGACCTGTTTAGCTTAAGATCTACTAGGCATCTAGTTAAAGATGTACTGAAAGGCAGTCAAAGATGTAAGATTGGAGATTAGCAGAGAATTTGAGGCAAGATATTATTCTTAAATGTCATTTTAAAATTTGGTCGACTTGTATCTTGCCAAGATCTTTTTGGATCCACAACCTGGCATCCAGCCTACTAACTATTCCTTCCAGTTTTGTACCATTCACAAATTTGATAATCAATATTGATAACAAGAGAAGTCATTGTTCTTTGGTCAGACTGAATTTGTAGTACTGTATTCAAGTTAAATCAAAAATCAGTTATCAAATGTCTACTATTTGCCAGGTACTGTTCAGTTCTGGAAACCACATTTTTGGAAGGACATCTCCAGGTAAGGTTGACCAGGATAATAAAAATCAAACCAACATTTCTATAACACTTTAAGGTTTGCAAAGAATTTACATGCCTTCTACCGTATGGTGAGCAACACATAACCAACGTTTAAATAGTGGTTTAAGGTTTGCAAAATGCTTTGTACATATTACATTATTATTATTTGGTGAAGAGTCAAATCATGTCTTATGAGGATCATTGAAGGAATGTGGGTTTTTAGACAGGAAAAGTTGAGAGAGAATGGTGAACAACATGAAGTCTGTCATCAAGTATTTGAAGGGCTGTCATATGGGAAAGGAAACAGATTTATTTTTCTGGGCCCCAGAGGGAATAATTATATCAATAAATGGAAAGTGCAGAAGAGCTTCATTTGGAGGGGCTATTTCCCTTTTCAGAAGGCAGACCAGTTTTCTAATTAAGAAACTCATACCTTAGTTAGCAAGAGAAAGCCATCTTCTCCTGGGAACCTTGCCTTCTAATTACAGATTAGAAGGGCAGAAGACAAAGAATGTAAATGAGTGCAGATACGTCCACTTCAAATATCAAGAAGCTAAGTTAATATCAGCTTAAAAATAGCCTCTTCAATGAGTATAGATAACAATGCTGTATCTTTAAGAGACTCTAGTAACTTGGGAGCTTGGTAGTTCAGTTTTCTTTCTGGAGATATTATTGAGTAATGGCCTAAGAGAAATCTAGAAGACAGAGAAAGAGGATGAAGAAATCATCGTTTTTCAGATAACTGTTATAACTTATCTTTTGAAGAAACATCTTCATAAATCTTCATGATGTATGAAGAGAATTACTTAAAGAGGAGCTGAATAGGAGGACTGTTTCAGAAGTGAGAAGTCAAGAGGAACAGTGATGGTCAGAGGTGATTCTAGCAGTGATTTTCTCACAGCTAAAACAGTGTAAATGGTTGCTTACGTCCTTGTGTTACACTCTTACATTTATTGTACTGCTCATATATAGTCAATAATTATGGTCTATTTAAACTTAGAAGATTAAAAGCTTTGATTTATGCAAAGTGACGATCAATTGCTTATGGGAAAAGAAGTTTCTCCAGTTTTTCTGACAACCTAGGGTGGGACTCAGAGTTAAGTGTTTAACTCATGAAAAATAAGTTACAATTTTAATTACTGATAGGGAGCTATCCAGACATACTCCTGGATTATCTTAGAACTCTGGAGAATGAAAGTGAATTATGATGAGTCAAGTAGTAGACTGAAGCATGATTACCCCCACCCAGAATTTACCTGCAAGTCAGTGACCCCAAATCCAGTAAGAAAATGCCAAACAATAAGTATAGTATTGAGTCACCCAACATTAGAAATGAAGAAGATATTTAACTGATATCTTTTATAATATGTTCCAGAATTGACCCCTCTCTTGGAACAAAGGAAAACACTGATCAGAATTAACCACTGAAATGACCTTATTCTATACCCATAGTGACTCCACCTCCCCCCATCTTTTTCTCTTGAGAAGAGGAAAGTATATTTCATCACATGTTTTATGGGATCAAAATTAATATGAATTGAGCTGCCTCATACTGTTGTTTTTGTCATATTACTGTTGTCATTGCTAAAAGTAAGTGTTTTATAAATCTTGTGCTCTCATTGGCAGCTATAATGGATGACAGAGTGCTGGGTCTGGAGTCAGGAAGATTCATCTTCCTGAGTTCAAATCTGGCCTCAGATATTTACAGCTATGTGACCCTGAGCAAGTCATTTAACCCTGTTTCTCTCAGTTTCCTCATCTATAAAATGAGTTGAAGAAGGGAATGGCAAACCACTCCCATATCTCTGCCAAGAAAACTCCAAATGAGCTCACGAAGAGTCAGAAACAACTGAAGGATGACAAGAAGAATAAATCTCAGTTGTATCTGATGGCTGAATGGAAGGAAACAAGGAAAAAAGCATTTATTAGATACCTACAATGTACTGAGCACCCTGCAAACTGCTTTACATTCTTATCTCACTTGGTCCTTCCAATCACACAGTGAAGTAGGTGCTATTAGCCCCATTTTTATAATTTAAAAAACTGAAGCAGACAGGTTAAGTAACCTGCCCAGGGTCACATAGCTAGTAAATGTGAGGCAACATTTGATCTCAGGTTTTCCGGACTCCAGCTCCAATGCAGTATCCTTGGTCCTACCTAACTGCTGGATGGAACAGATCAGAATCAGTCCAATGCAAAATTTTACCGTAGGAGAAGTATTGGTTTCTCATCATCCCATTTCTTTTTTTGTGCTTTCCTTTGATGTCAGGCTGCTTGTGCCCTTATGCCCCTCTGAAGTTCCCCATTAAGCACCCTGATTCCTCCAAATCAAATCTCTCATTCTCTCAGCTCATTTTGGTTTCAATTAGCTTTTGAAAGGAAAATATTTGAGGAGATTAATTCACAGCAAGGTATGCATCATTGATACTTTCCCTTCAGCCTCACCTTTTTCTCTCTCTTCCCACCCCCAGAGTATTTATATTTTTTTTTTTCAAAAGGGATAGGGACAGGGACTAGTGATTTCATTGGTAAAAGAAAGTTGCTTTGAAAACTGAGAAATTAAGTGACTTGCCCTGGATCCCATAGTCAGCATCGTCCAGAGGAAGAATTTGATCCCCAGCCTTCTTTCTAGCTTTAAGGCCCATT